>NW_025791657.1:15327179-15581562 GCF_921293095.1 Ischnura elegans
ACAGCGACACTCATTGCACTTCAGGCGTGGTAACATTTACTTTAACGGCTGTAGTGGTGCGATTTGGAAGGCAAGGAGAAACCACCACATTATTATTCCGAGGAGGCGCAACTACTCCAACTTTAAATTGTCTGACATGATGGAATTCTCTCAGGTAAAAAATTCCGGAGGTCATAGTCCCCCATTCGGATCTCCGGGCGGGATCACCCGAGAGGGCACATCGGTCAATTGTGATAAAGTTATGAGGATAGGTACATGGAACGTGAGATCACTCGGGACTTGCGGTAAGCTAGAAAACCTTAAAGTGGAAATGGAAAGATTGAATATCGACGTGCTAAGAATCAGCGAAATGAAATGGCCTGAGGAGGGAGACTTTTGGAGTGGAAGCTATAGGATTATACACACAGGATCCCTGAACGGTAATGCTGGGGTTGGGGTAATGCTCAGAAAGAGCACCGGAATGCGTGTGAAAAGCTTCCTACAGTACAATGAAAGGATAGTTATGGTGAAGATAGAGACTAAGCCAGTAAATACCGTAGTGGTACAAGTCTACATGCCCACGACAGACTACGAGGATGAAAAAGTTGAAGACGTCTACGATGATATAAAGGAAGTAATCAAAAAGGTAAGGGGTGAAGAAAACCTAATTGTTTTAGGTGATTGGAACGCTGTCGTCGGCGAAGGCCAGGATGGAAGAATAACCGGAAAATATGGATTAGGAAATAGAAATGAAAGAGGAGAAGGGCTGTTAGAGTTCTGCATAGAACACAAATAAGTGGTTGCCAACACTCTATTTAAGATTCACATGCGAAGAAGATACACATGGAAAATGCCAGGAGACGAAAGAAGATTTCAACTAGACTATATTTTAGTGAAACAGAGGTTTAGAAACCAGATAAAGGACTGTAAAAGCTACCCGGGGGCAGATATCGACAGTGATCATAATCTAGTGATGATGAAATGCCATCTGAAATTCAATAAATTGAAGAAATCAGCTAATAACACAGAAAGTATAAGAATACGAATACTGAGGAAGGACAGGCTTGCTACAAGAGAATAAGGAACGAGATTTGCCGCCAACTGAGGAAAGCCAGAGAAGCGTGGATGAGGAACATATGTGAGGACGTACAAAATAACCTCGTCAAAGGGAAAGTGGAAGCGGCCTATAGAATAGTGAGGAACCACTTCAAGGAACGAAACACAAAATGTAATAGCATAAGGGACAGGAATGGAAACATTCTAATTGAAAACGAAGACAAAGCCGAGAGATGGAAGGAATACCTGGAGGAATTATACAACGGGAGCAAACTTAGCTCAAAAGTTCTCGAAGAGGAAAGTGAAGTTGAAAATGATGACATTGGAGCAAGCATCTTAAGATCGGAATTTGACGCTGCAGTAAGATACCTGCAAAAGAATAAGGCCCCAGGAATAGATGACATTCCAGCAGAGTTAATAAAAAATGCAGGAGAAAAGGTCTTAACTCAACTGTATAAAACTATCTGCGATATGTACTCAACAGGAGATTTACCTAGTGACTTCGAGAAGAACATCATCATTCCCATACCCAAAAAGAAGAGAGCTGATAGGTGCGAAGAATTTAGGACCATAAGTCTGACGACACATGCGTCGAAGATTCTGACAAGAATCATTTACAGTAGAATTGAACGAAGAGCAGAAGAATTCCTGGATGAGGACCAATTCGGATTTAGGAAAAGGAGGGGCACAAGGGAAGCAATTTTGGCTCTTAGGACGATCATAGAGAAGAGAATGGAGAAAAACAAACCAACCTACATAGCATTTGTCGATTTAGAGAAGGCCTTTGATAACGTGGAATGGAATTCAATGCTTAGAATTTTGAAAGAAATCCGCGTACTCTACAATGATCGTAGAAGTATTCATAGTTCGCATAAAAACCAAGTAGCTGTGATCAAATGTGGACCAAACGGTGCAGAAGCGAGAATAATAAAAGGGGTGAGACAAGGTTGTGCGCTTTCCCCCTTAATTTTTAATGTTTACATAGAGAAAGCCATCAACGAAATCAAGCAGAAGGCTTCGGGTGTCAATATCCACGGAGAAAAAATTAGTATGCTGCGATTTGCTGACGACATCCCCTATGAAAAAATTGTATAAAACCTGTATAAAATTGTATAAAAATTTTGTATACATTCTGTATAGAATTATATACAAGTTGTGTACAGTCTCTATACAGATTGTATAAAATCTCTATACAGATTTTATACAGTCTGTATACGTTATATACAAAAATGAGTGTATACAATTTGTATAAAAATATACATTTTATACAAATTATATACAGGCTGTATAAGAATTGTATATGGGCTGTATACAATTGTATACGGACTGAATAAGAATTGCATACGGATTGTATGAAAGAAGACCTACCCTATGAAAAAATTGTATAAAACCTGTATAAAATTGTATAAAATCTCTATACAGATGTTATACAGTCTGTATACAAGTTATATAAAAAAATGAGTGTACATATACAATTTGTATAAAAATATGCATTTTTACACAAATTACATACACGCTGTATTAGAATTGTACATGGGCTGTATAAGAATTAAACATGGGCAGCATAAGAATTGTACATGGGCTGTATACGGGCTGAATAAGAATTGTATACAAACTGTATGAAAGAAGACCTAGGAATACCTCATCCAAAATAGGTGGAGTAATACTACCCATTTTCTTCCTCATTTCATCTCAGGTCATAAAGAAACACTCATAAAAATTATTCCAACAGACCATTTCCCTTACCACACTTCCTCTAGGAACCCACATGCATACAAAGGCATAAATAAAAATGGAGTGAATGCTGTCCAAAATATAACATTATAATCCTTTAAACATTGTTAAACTGAAAACTAACCAACCATTCAATACCAGATTTTTAAATGATAAATAGGGGATTCTCAAGTTAAACAGTGGAAATTAAGAATAGCATGTAATTAATTCTAAGTAAAACATCACTTACTCATAAAAGAAATAAACGTCTACAAGGTACTTCCCACACAGCACACGGACACCTTTAACACACGTTTAGGTTAGGACTGAATTTCGTTCGATAATAGTATCTAAATAATAGGTCCAGACAAGAATTTAAATAAATTAGGCTTCAATTCCATACACAATATTTATTGGGCTTCTTTGGTGAAATAATACAACACAAAAAACTACATAAGTATTATGTACTTAATTTTCTTCTCCCCCTGCAACCGTGTTGTTGCTGTCACTTGGCGTGCCTTAGTGAGTTTCTAATAGCCACCTCCACATCTTTTTCAGGGACTGACATGCTCTCCTGCACTGCTACTGTAGTAATGAAGTATATAAAAATTTCATTGTAGCAAGAAATTGTCTCTTGTAGGTAACAAGCAGATTACATAAGACAGGAAACTACAGTCTTATTAGTCTCGTGTTTAACATTCTTAAGGTTTCAAAATTAGGAAACCTGTCCATTTTAGGCCGTAAACATTTTAGAAACTTTTCTTTGGATTTTTCTTCTTCTTAAAAAAGAAAAGATTACAAGTAAAAATATTAATACATTATATATTTATAAATGAAAGTTATAAAATATACTAGTAATACATATATTATAATTAAGAACATTTTTCATAGAGCAATTGTTGCACGACAGATCCGAACGACAGAATACAACGAACACAACTAAAATGCAAGAATTTCCAAAGGAATTGCTGCTACAATATTTTAAATCACCACTTTCAGTCCTGTACATTAACATCATGAAGCCACTTTTAACTAGAAATTACGTCCAAAGAATTTCAGGGAGAAATGGTACATACCTTAATGTTTTCCGTAGGGGTGAAATTGTCTCTTCTTATCGCCAAAATACACCTCTTCTTCAATCCATGAAGATCTATAGGAAAGGTAAAAACTTGAACTTTGGGTCTATAGTCCTGCAGGAGTTTCCTTCGCATACCGGCACCACACACGAGAAAGGCATATTTAACAAAAATGCCTCACAAACAAGTTTCTGAAGCCCACCGAATGAAATTAAAGAATAACGGAAACTTCACTATTCACAAAAACTCTAATTTTCACCAACTTAACCACAAAAATCTAAGGAATATGGTGAAACAACGTAAACCACGTAATCTCCAACGGCGATCCTGGACGATCCTTCCGCGGGCTCTCTTTCTCGGTGGCTATGGCCCCATCCGCAAAAGAAAATAGTCCCACACCGGATATGAATTTTTTTATCCAGAGTATCCAGAAACGAAATGACTACTGTGTCATATATTAAATCACGAGTTTTTAGGAAATTTGGGCGTATGTGATACAACTTTATCGCTGCATATGAATTTGTCAGTGTACTGTTTAACCTTTACCTTCGTACCGCTTCATACAAACGGGACACGGGGACACTATGGAGATATGGACGCCCGCTGGTGACATTGAATCTTCCAAGTGGCATTGAATGGCTAACATTGATGGATCTCCAAGAATCTTGTTTAAAACGCGATTCATGATCTTTAGAAGCAATTGAACTCTTGAATGTGGAACATTATTTTTGTCCCCTAAGTACTAAGTTCATTTTTGGACTTAAATTTTTGACGCCTCGGTTGAAAATTTTCCAAGTGGCATTGAATGACTAGCGTTGATGGATCTCCGAGAATCTTGTTTAAAACGCGATTCATGATCTTTAGAAGCAATTGAACTCTCGAATGTGGAACATTATTTTTGTCCCCTACTAAGTTCATTTTTGGACTTAAATTTTTGACGCCTCGATGGAAAATTTTCCAAGTGGCATTGAATGGCTAACATTGATGGATCTCCAAGAATCTTGTTTAAAACGCGATTCATGATCTTTAGAAGCAATTGAACTCTTGAATGTGGAACATTATTTTTGTCCCCTACTAAGTTCATTTTTGGACTTAAATTTTTGACGCCTCGATGGAAAATTTTCCAAGTGGCATTGAATGGCTAACATTGATGGATCTCCAAGAATCTTGTTTAAAACGCGATTCATGATCTTTAGAAGCAATTGAACTCTTGAATGTGGAACATTATTTTTGTCCCCTACTAAGTTCATTTTTGGACTTAAATTTTTGACGCCTCGATTGAAAATTTTCCAAGTGGCATTGAATGACTAGCGTTGATGGATCTCCGAGAATCTTGTTTAAAACGCGATTCATGATCTTTAGAAGCAATTGAACTCTCGAAGGTGGAACATTATTTTGGTCCCCTACTAAGTTGATTTTTGGACTTCAGTTTTTGAGGCCTACTTTGAATTGCTGTTATACAAATTGTATACATTGTGTACAAATTGTATACATTGTATACAAATTGTATACATTGTATACAAATTGTATATGCTGTATACAGCTGGTGAATTAATACAGTTTATACAATTTGTATACAATGTATACAAATTGTATACAACCTGTATAAACTGTATAGAAATTTTATACGGTTTTATACAATTTTTTCATAGGGGATAGCAGTCATAGCCGAGACAGAGAAGGATTTGAAGAAGACGTTGACAAACATGGAAATGACAATGGCCAGATATCAGCTGAAAATCAACAAAAAGAAGACTAAGATATTAGTTTGCAGCAAAAGAGAGGAGGCTAAAACAAACATCAACCTAGGAAAGCATAAGCTTGAAGAGGTGAACGAGTTCTCTTACCTGGGAAGCCGAATTACCAGCGATGGACGGAGCAAGAAAGAAATACACAGTAGAATAGCGCAGGCGAAGAGGGCTTTCTACAAAAAGAAGAATCTTCTTACAGCTGAAAATACCAGCATAGAAGTAAGGAAGCAATTCATCAGATGCTACATATGGAGTGTGTCTCTATATGGAAGCGAGGCTTGGACGTTGACAGCAGCAGAGAAGTCAAGAGTGGAAGCATTCGAAATGTGGTGCTACCGAAGAATGATGAAGATAAAATGGATTGACCGTGTGAGTAACCATGAAGTGCTAAGGAGAGTAGGAGAAAAGAAAAGCCTCCTAAAAACATTAAGCAAAAGAAGGGACAACTTAGTTGGCCGCATTTTGAGGCACGATGTTCTGATGAAGACAATCGTTGAAGGACAAGTGGAAGGGAAAAAGGGCAAGGGACGGCCCCGAATGAGTTATATCGGACAGGTTATAAAGGATGTAAAAGAGAATAAATACGTATCTATGAAGAGATTAGCGGATAGGAGAGAGAAATGGAGAGCTGCGTCAAACCAATCTTAGGATTGTTGACTAATGATGATGAAATGAAAAGTGAAAATTTTCAAGCGCGCGAAAATGCAACGGCTAAGTATGAATGCTGGGAAAAGCCCGTGTAAGGCCATTCTGGTTCCAGCTGCCGCCGTGTGAGGCCACCTTGGTGTGAGGCTATGAGCGCCGCTACGATGCAGGCTGCTTGCAGTTGGCAGAGTACCGTGATAGCTGGTAGCGCTTGTCGTAAAAAGGATAATTAATACCCTATCAAACGGAGGAAACTTTCCGACCATAGGCAATTTTAATAGGTGATTATTAAGGGATGTTTGCCTAAGCTCTGTGCCACATGTATGCATATTCTTAGACGATGTTTAACTCCCGACTACTCTTCTAGCATCTGGGTACCTGTGACATCACTTGGAGTGGCATCGCATGGGAGCCAATCTGGCCTTTTTCAAATGAGGCTACAATTGACCATTAACATTCATCTAAACTGGGATTTTTCAAACCAAATAATAAGTATATTATAAATACATTAATGGTGGGCAACGAATCACGATCAATGCCTTTCGTTTCCTTTGATGAAGGAACTACCTTATTCGAAGTCTTTAACTGGTACCTTGATTTTCGAATGACCAAAACTCCGCTTTAATGTGTTGTGGTTCGATAATTTACTTGTTGAATTTATGCCTTGTAAGTGATCTGAAATAAATACTTTTGAAATTACCTTTTCCAATGACACTTTCACAGTAGTATCAGGTTGTCATCAATCCTCTGGCGCACGTATGTCATTTAAATAATCTTTTTACACTCAGAATATTGTAAACAAGGCAAATTAATGATAACGCAGAATTTTACACAAAAAGTACCTCTAGTTCAAGCAATCAGTCTTTCCTTATTACACGCTTCATATACTTCAGCTTTATTATAGATGCGATCGTTGAAGGGGGCCCCACAAGCTTGAGACCCTCGGCATTACCAACTAGCCGACCTGGCGCCACCGTCCTTGGATGTTCATGCAAAAAATCAAGTTAGAAGCTACCTTCAGCCTCTGCAACGGTTGAGAGGCATGGTAATAATAAACTTTAATTATCAATGGCGTGGAAAATCACTCAGAGTTGCAGTAAATTTTTGCTGACACCACATTTGCAAAACATTCAAAACACATACATGTATAACAACAAAACATTCAAAACATAGCCATAGATATATCCAGGTCAAACTTATATGGAATTCAGAACAATGGATTACCACATACGAATTTTTGCAGCACATGTTTGAATCTTGAAGTGCTCACTGAGTAGCCTTTGCTTGGCAACTTTTTAAATAATTAGAATCGCAAATTATCACACTGATTCTTGATTATTAATAGTAAGCAGTAAATGATACTGAGGTTATATTTATTATTTATCATTTTAGTGTCATGAGAGTAGAGACAGGAACATATAGGGTTTGATAATTTTGTTTTACGTGCAAAATGGAATACAATGAGGCTGTATGTAGTCAAGATGAGCAGGTTTTTAAGACTAGGCCTTGTGATGAAATCTCTGGCTTCAGAAACCTCATTACTTTTTCCTGCAGATTTTTTTATTTATTTATTTTCCTCTCCCCGAAAACAGCTCATTTAAGGCCTTTTACATCGGGCGAAATAACATATAACGAGTATCACACACAACCATTCTCTGGGTAGGGGCAACCTACCAAGGCGGGACTCGAACCAGCGACCTTCGGTGTGGCAAGCGAGGACATAACCCCACCGAGACCGAGGCCAGCGATCATGTATTCCTCCAGTTTCATGATAATGCCTCCAGAGTCTAATGCCATATTTGTAAGTATATTACGAGAGAAATCAAAATTGACGGATCCCATGTATTTAGTGTTGCCGCGAGACGAGACGAGACGAGACTTTCGCCAGTCTCGTCTCAGTCTCGTTTCCTGACCTCTGGTATCGTCTCAAGTCTCGTCTCGTGAACCCCAGTCTCGTCTCGGTCTCGAGTCTCGGACGAGACTCTCGTCTCGTCTCGTTTCCCCCATAATAAATTTAGCGTCGATTCCATTGAGTGCTTAATTGCTGAATTGATAGTCTTAAAAATAGGAGAGACATTAATAAAAATTGCAAACACAAATTTATCTGGACACCAATTACATAAAACTGGTGCTACAATCATTGATTTTATTGATAATCAATGAAAAAAATAGTAATTTAAAACGAAAAATGTCTAAAAATAGAATGTAGACATAATCGTAATCGATCACCGGAAAAAATTCAATTCACTAATGGGCGAAATTTTATAGTGGTAAGGATCTTTTTTTTACAACTTCCTTCCTATTTCTATCTACAAAACAGAGAAAGTTGGTGAGCAATGAAAACCTCTTCTTTCCCATTACATTGAGAAAAAATCGAGTCTCGAATACATGTTTTCCGATAAAATACATACTGAAGCTTGGTTTCTAATTTATTCCCATCGATATGAACAAACCTAGAAATAGTATTATTTCCACCAGAGTTGTGGGAACCAACTTTTGAAGGAGCAATTTTTTTGCTTTGGAATTTTCTTTCTAAATTTTCAAGAAACTTTGCCACGTAGCGGTTTGTCTAAGTCATTATGATTGTAATTATTTCATCATAGAAAAATAACTCCAATTCCAAGGATTCTTTTTACACGTATAGGCGATATTTCTTTTCAACTAAATCACACGCAGAGGTTAGAAGCGCGTCTTCACAGCCGATCTCTTCCCAATTATTTTCTTGAAAATTCAAAGAAAAATAAGATGTTATAAGTCTTCGAACCTGGAGTCAAAGGAGTATCCAATTGAAACTTACGAAGTCGTATCAGAACATTCTGCACTCTTTTATTCCCGAAAGTCAAGCACAGTCTGATCGGACCACTCACGAGAGCTAGAAGGCATGGTCAGCTAAGAAGGGGTTCAGATACGGAAGGGGCCCAAGGCCGAAAAAAATAAAATCACCAAAGCAAACGTAAGCGTGAAAAAAACTCCAACCGTCAGCTTCCAACGTCATAAATAAGATACCAGATGCTGGCAGTTCTTCGAGCTTCCGAGAACTATTGAGTAACAATACCTGGACGGTCCAAGCCTTCGCTATCATTGTCATGATGAAAGAGAAAGGAAAAGATGAGACAGAAGATGAGATGATAATGAACCACAGAGGAAGGCATTCAGCGTCCCCACATTGAACACACAATCGCTAAGAAAGCACATAAATCGGAGCGTAAGTGGAAGACTATCTTCCACGAGCGCCCACCAGTCGCCGCTCCTAGAGGAAGCATCCTGGCATCAGCTGGAAAAAATATTCTAAAAAAATTCTAGCACACAAACAAAGGCAATTAAGAGGCACAGAACGAAATCAGGCAGATATGTCTCACATATATACTCACTGAAAGTACATATATGGAAGATTAAGAGATAGGAATACCTAATGAAACTTTCAAACTCATACAGTTTGTCTTTCACGCTTGAGGCATGGCATTTATAAGACGCAGGCGTTGGTTCGCGCAGGCTGAGTGAATGACGGGTATTTAAAGTCACGCTTGAGGGGTTAAATAGCAATAATAGTACTCCCTCGTTTGTACCGGCGAAAAAATACTGGTATACTGGTATATTCGTAATTTATAAAATTTGTTAATAAGTTGAAAATAAACGTTCGTATTAATCTATTATAATTATCCGGTATTTCCGAAAATTAGATTATTATACAGGACGATTACACTGAAAAAGTCATTCACAGGCATTTATACGAAAACCCATCGGAAAAATTCATCGGGAGCTCGATTATCTAATTGTGGAACGGTGATAGCGATGTAGTTGAGAAGGGCAACGTTATACAAACGATTTCGGGGCATACGTTTTAATTTTTGGTGTTTTCCTAGCGAATGATATATTTGAAGTTCTCTTAGGCAAGAGTAAGACACTGTCAGCAGAACGTCCTCTTATTCAAACACCCGACGGTGTCAATCCGACACAAACTTCGGCTACTTATACAACAACCACTCACCTGGTGCCCGAGAAAGCTTTTGTCATTTTAATTTCTGCTGTATTTATGTGTGTAAAAATAATTTTACACTTGTCTCATGTAAAGACATAGTAGTTTTTACATTTATAGAATCGGAATTAGTTATGCCTAAAATACTGCGATCGAATAAAATTAGATGTGTAGGCCACATTTCTGTTTAATTTAGAAAAATATATACATTTTACGGTTCAATAACTTGCCTTCTGCGGCTAAAAAAATATTTTATGGCCATAATGATAAACATTCAAGCATGTAGCCATAGTCAAAACACGTAATAATTTTGAACTGGATATTTGACTAAAATTCTCGTAAAATTACTTTGCAAGTCATATTTAATTCGAATATTTTCATTTATAATTGAGACTTCAAGGTCGTTTAACATACATGCAGAAAAAATCTAAATCGTGTTATAAAATCTTCATGAATACTGTAAATTATGCCGTCATTGTTAATAGTTATGTTCTTTAAGATTAATTTCGCTTGTAATATTATCAACGCTCAATTACTTTAGTAGTTAGCTGATTGACAAAACATAAAATGGCAGCGCTGTCGAAGTACATCCATACAAGTACCGGTATTTCTAGCATCGATAAGGTAGTACCGCTTCTAAATACTGCCAAGTAATACCTAACTCTCGGTACTACCTACGGGTATTTTTTCCTCAACCTCTGAGAGAGACCCTTTTGTTTTTCCACCTTGCTGTCGAATGTGATTTGATTCTGGGAAAGAAGAAAATGGAACAACCAACTAGTTACGTGAAGTGGAGATATCGGAGAGTAACCGGCTAAAGAAAAGGAAATATAACCCTCGAAAACCATAGTAAATGTGATATATGTTATTGCAAAGGGCCCAAAGAAGGAGTGGAAAACTTGATCCCTCATTTCATCAGTTGCGGCTTATGGGAGAATATCGCTTGAAGGGCGCAGCAATATACATTACTGAAGTAATATAAATTTGAATTTTGTGTTGGATTGCAACAAAAAACGGTAGAAAGAAAAAGGAAACTGCAATTTACGAAAGTCATACACGATTTCTGGCGTTCTCGTTATGATCAATTATGTTGTGCAGATTGCTTACCGACGCGGAATAAGTCTCGTCATGTGTCCTAATTTTATATTTGTATAATGCAGTGTTTTGTTTACGATACACCGATGCTTTCACGAGTGCAGAATGAAGACATACTTTGTAACCCTGAAGAAATCGAGAGAAATTTATCCAGGAAATACCCAAAGCAAAAGATACCGAGCGAGGGGCTGACCAACCATCGTAACACATTTTTGTAACACAAGGCTGTGGCTCTCGAAAGTTTAGCCAGAACTTTTTTGCATTTAAATAAAGCTCCAATTTTCTAAGTTAATTATAAGTAGTCAGCCATTAACACTCCCTTACTTGGCTCCATGAGTGCCGCTCATGCATTCATAAATTCGTTTTTCAGCAAATATTCTATTCTTTGATCATCTATCGAAAAGTTATTATTCAGCTGTATTTAAAATATAATGATTAAGAAAAATGTTAAATGTATTTTGTCATAACTGAAGGATATAGTTTTAGGCATAAAACTATACCAAATATCAATTGAGGACGTCCATATAAATTTCGAGACTTTCGAGAGTCTCGTGGAAGTGGTATCGTCTCGTCTCGTCAAAAGGTGGTCTCGTCTCGAGTCTCGTCTCGAATTCTACCCTACGGTCTCGTCTCGAGTCTCGTCTCGAAAACGAGACGAGACTCGAGACGAGACGAGAAAGTCTCGAGTCTCGCGGCAACACTACATGTATTTTTCACACGTATACGTCTTAAGCTCGAATTTATAAGTGTAAAGCCGTGAAGAGATTCTTCTCGGACTTGGAACACGTCTGAATTACATTATTTGTAAGATTTTGCAACAATATTAAAACCTGAAGGCGTAACAGGATAATTGTTTACCTCGACATTTTTACGAAAAACATGTAAGATGTTGAGTTTTGTAATTATTCAAAAAGAGATGATTGGCTGTAAAGGAGAGATGTGGTTTTTCCCTTGCCATTTCGTAAGACGCTGGACGTGGCTAGGGTTATTGCGTTTCCGATAAAGGGTGTTGCAATCGGCAGATATCATGCCGTCCACTGTAAGATTATCAGTTAGGTAGTTGATTAGCAATGGAATAAAATACAAGAAAGGAGTGATAGTTCTTGTGAGCCCTCGCCTCCGAGACTTCAAAAGGGCCAAAGAGAAAAAGGTAAGGGATGGCACAAATAGCGCTCAGGGAAACATGTCTTACAAATCACCTATTAACCTTTTCCCTACCGTACACGTATATATACGTGTGGACGTTTCCTGACCCGGGAGACCACGGGCGTATATGTACGTGTGAGATTTTCCCGGTCAAGAAAACGAAACCCGTATATATACGTTTTCGAGCTCTCCCCTTTCAGGACGGTCGTGGGTTTAGGTCGCCTTTGTCTCGGGACCCAACGCTTCGGGGTTTAGGATTAACCCTCCGAATCCGGGAGCAGGTACCCGGACCCTTCGTCTTTTATAACCCCTCTCAGCGGTAAGGGACAGCGGTCATACAATTGTTTATAGAGTCAGTTTTCGAAATAAATATTTGTTCATTTATCAAGAAATATAAACTAATAATTGAATTGTTTGTCTTTTGAGCAGCGTTTACAATTTTTAAACGAAATTCTACGACAAATATTAACTTATATCTCGAGTAATGTATAAACATCAACGTGGAAATTGTTGCTGCGTTAAATGCTTTGATAATGGCCTTAGAACTTCGTTTAAAATTTGACAATGCTCAGATAAAAATTAGGAATTATATTCAATGTCTGTAACTTACGTGCAAGCAACAATTATCCATTTGCTAAATACATATAAGCAATACATAAGTTGACCGCGAACCAATGCCGCAGGTATGGTCGTAAACCCGGAAAGGAGGGAGCAGAACTACTCTCGGAGTCCGAGATAATACGGAGTCCCACCGTGGAGGGGTCGAAAAAGGTTCAGCGAGACCCTTCTTAACGAATGCCCTCCAAAAATGCTCTGTACCACGAGAAAAAAGAGTCTCTTGGGGCTCGGTACAGCAGTCAAGCTAAGACGAAAACTCCGCGGTCTCGAAAGGGTTAAAACTGGATAAAGTTGGAAAGTTTTCTTCATTTGATAAGGTATTAACTATCCTTACTTAAGCCAAGCGCTACTAGCTAGCAGGGTACTCTGCTACCTGCTAGCAGCCTGCGTCGCAGTGGCGCACATATCTTCGCCCAAAGGTCACCTCACTTGCCGGCAGCGGGAACCAGAACGACGTCACACGGCGTTTTCCCAGCATTCATACTTAGCCGTCGCGTTTTCACGCGCTTGAAATTTTTCACTATTCATTTAAAATTTCGCGAAAAATAGATATCGTCATTTAAAAATCTAAAAGCGTGAAGTACGTACTCCAGCAGTAATAATCTTTCGATTTAGGCAATAAAAAATAATAGGAAACCACCCTTATTGCTGCTTCTTATATACCAGGACGATGATGCAATTTTTCTTAGATTTTTATTTTTTGTGCTTTGTATGTGTTGTGTAACCTTGCTTCCATGAGCCTAACCACTAATGCATACGTTAGGAGCGGTTCCAGTGGTCGCAGGTATGGGACAGGGAATGCAGGTAGCCAATAAGCAGTTTATTGTGTAAGGAGTAGACAGTTGGAAAGAGCAGAGCCAAATGTGACCTGGGAATGTCAGAGGCTCCTCCAGTGCAATATTTTGTAACGGATGAACAACTAGGTGTCACAACTTTGCAATGAAGGTGAATACGGTGGTTTCCTAATATTTTTTACTGCCTAAATCGAAAGAATATTACTCCTGGAGTACCTATTTCACGCTTTTAAATTTTTAATGACGATATCTATTTTTCGCGATTAAACGAAAAGTGAAAATTTTCAAGCGCGCGAAAACGCGACGGCTAAGTAGGAATGATGGGAAAAAGTCCGTGTGACGTATTTATGGTTCCCGCCGCCGCCGTGTGAGGTGACCTTGGGGCGAGACTTGAGCGCTGATACGACGCAAGCTGCTAGCGGGTAGCCGAGTACCCTGCTAGCAGGTAGCGCTTGCCTTGAATATGTATGATTACTACCTTATCAAACGAAGGAAACTTTCCGACCTAAGACAATTTTAATAAGTGATTATTAAGAGATGTTTCCCTGAACTCTGTGACTCATGAATGCATTGGTACTCTCAGACGATTCAAAACTCCTATCCTCTCGTGTAGAAACTAGGTCCCTGTGACGTCACGCGGAGCGGAATCGCATGGGCGCCAATCTGGCTTTTTCAAATGGTTGACATTCAATGGTTGAGGTTGAGATTTTTCAAATTGACCGTTGACATTCGTCTAAACCGGTATTTCTACAACCAAATAATTTGTATATTATGAATACACTAGTGGTGGGTAAGGTATCGCAATCATTGGATTTAGTTTTCATTGATGAAGGAAACTACCCTATTTTACATGTGCTACCTTCATCACAGAAGTTCCTCGGTGGGCATGCATTGCATTGAAGTCACTGCCGGCGTAGGAACACTCGCAGAATATTTGGTTGAGAGCAGAAAGATCTTTGCTGTTGAGTTTCTGTGAATAGCGGCGTATGGATCATGCAGTGAAATCTCCAATCGTTGTTGCAATAGACACACCTACAGCCTTTTTTACCTGGATATGTGGACGTGATAGCTGTATGGAGCAAGAAAAGGCCAACACAAGGACACTGTCGTAAGCCTTCTCCTAGTCATCTCGGAAAACATGACAGTTTCGCGGAACATGGATGTCCTTTTCCATAAATATACGTATTTTCATGAAAAAGTTTGAACATATACAATACAAAGTCAATCAATTTCAGCTCAAGTAAAACTTTCTCCCTTGAAACTTGACTGAAACTGGCCTGAAACTACCTTGAAACTCACTGCCTTGCTTCTATGCTGAAACTGCATTGAAATTGAAACAAAACCAGTGGAGTTTGGAAGAGGGATGGCAGTGCAGTAGCAGTGCAATTAAGAACTCCAGCTACTCCAATGAAACTCCCTTGGCCGACTAAACTGAAACTCCCTCGGCTAGCTACACTGAAACTCCCTTGGCTACAACCAAGACTGAAACTCCCTTGGCCAGCTAGACTGAAACCCCATTGGATAGTTAGAGAAGGTTGAGCATGCACAATATTTGGAAGAGGGATGGCAGTGCAGTAGCAGTGCAATTAAGAACTCTAGCTACTCCAATGAAACTCCCTTGGCCGACTAAACTGAAACTCCCTCGGCTAGCTACACTGAAACTCCCTTGGCTACAACCAAGACTGAAACTCCCTTGCCCAGCTAGACTGAAACCCCATTGGATAGTTAGAGAAGTTTGAACATGCACAATAATAAAATCAACCAATTTCAGTATAAACGGTTTTGTCCAGCAACATGTAATAAAAATATTGATTAATACCCAGTTACAAAAGATGTAGGCCTTAACTGAACAGAATACTAATAAAACAAAGCTCTAACTAGAAAATAAATTAAAACTATGGATCAAATTTCTTTTGAGGGATTCGAACGAAGGATAACTTGGTTCATCAAGCTGGTTCCAGAGCGCCCATGGAGGAGTAGATGCAAGGATGAAACCACAATGGCATATATGCATCTGCATGCCAAACCAGGTAGCAGCCACACGATCATGGCCTATGGACACTGAGACTTTTAATAAATTGCCATTACAATAAATATTTAGTAAAAATTTCAATTTAATTCATTTTTATTTGATAGCATTTCATTTTTCAATTTTACTATAGTCTAAAAATATATTATATCTAGATGCATTAGTAGCCATACATAAGCGAAAATCTTAAAAAACATACTTTCTAATGCAGTAGGGATCGAATAAACTGAGATACCAGTGAACTGTTGGAAATTCTTCTGAAAATGAAGTTCCCTGCATCTTTCAGAGGAATCACTTTTAAGTACTTACATTGGTTGGCTAAGTTTTGAAAACAATTGCAGTTTATTGTCATTTGTTTAACACTGATAGTTGCATCTTTAAAAGAAGACACTTTATCCCAAAACACACCAATCAAAAGGATATAGAGAAGCATATAGTACCAGAAACAATCATGTCCAATCCTTAATTCAGGTGGCTGATGGAAGACTTCCCTTGTCAGTCATACTTTATCACTTAATTGATCTCTAAAGAGAAAAGTACTCTTGATATGCAGTCCAGAAAATCTAAATGATAGACTGACAAAGGATTGATAACATTTAAATACCTACAATGATCTGCAAATGGAACATTTTTTTAGAAAAAAGGTTAAGAAACATGACGTTAATTTACTATTGAAAAATTGCTATAGTAAACATGATTGCATATTAACTTCCGTAACATATCTCTTAATACAAATTATCTGTTCACTGCTGTCACAATATTTTTAAGTTATTGACACAATTAGAACAATTAAAAACCAGCAAACCTCCTTGCATTCATTCTTAATTCACAATAAGACATACATATTAAGGATATCAGAAGGGTATCTTAAAAAAGGAGAACAGACCTTCAGGAGACAATTTTGAGTAAAAGTTACTAGTATACTGCCTCTTTAAGAGAGTCGTAAGTGGGCAGCCTTTCAATTTTTTGCTATAAAGCTACATTAAAGTACAAAGACCATGACTTCTTCATGCATGCACTACGATGTGTCGTCATCCCTATTGAATATTTCCTCATCATAATGAAACACTACTTGTGTAAGCGAGAATGAATTACTAGGCTCATCAGTACAGATTTTCTTAAGGTGAAATGAAAACAATTGTGAAATGTAGAAGACCTATCCTTCCTGTGAGTATGCGTGATGCTTGCCTGTAAGTAACGAATCTGAGTGAACCAATCATACCCGTAGCTGGAAGAATAATGTCCCTCACATGTGTGTATGGAAATGCCTCACGAGGTCGCCTTTCCGAGAGAAAGATTTCCCACATTCGCTGCATGAATAGGGCTTCTCCTTTGTGTGGGTACGAAAGTGAAGGTCGAGGGTGATCTTCTGAGTAAAGGATTTGCTGCAAATTGTGCATGAGTGAGGTTTATCCCCTGTGTGCACTCGCATGTGTACAGTTAGGTGGGAACTGTGAGTGAAAGATTTGTTGCAGACACTACAGAAATAAGGTCTTTCTCCTGTGTGGATGCGATAGTGTGTGGCTAGGTGGGAACTATGAGCAAAAGATTTACAGCAAATGCTACATGTATAAGGTTTCTCCCCCGTGTGTGTACGAATATGGACGTTGAGGGAGCTGCTCTGATTGAAGGACTTTTTGCAGACACTGCAGGAATAGGGTTTATCTCCTGTGTGCACACGCATATGGCTGGAGAGGGAGTTGCTTTGAGAGAATGACTTATTGCAGACACTACAGGAATAAGGTTTATCTCCAGAGTGTATGCGAAGGTGCCCTGTAAGGTTTGAATGATACCTGAATGATTTACAGCATATTTTACATGAATAAGGCCTCTCTCCTGTGTGCTTAGGCATATGAGTGTTGAGGGAGTCCCTCTGAGAGAAAGACTTATTGCAGACACTACAGGAATATGGCTTATCCCCAGTGTGCACACGCATGTGATTCTTGAGAGTAGAAGATTTAGTGAAACACTTATTACACACACTACATGTATAAGGCCTCTCTCTTGCACTTGAACACTTTCCCTTTTTGATGTCTCTAGTACAAGGGGAGGAATTTGAGGAATCACTTTCTACACACGTGTCAGCTCCTACAGCAAACCTTCTCCCTTTTCTATCCTTTCCTTTCTCCAGAGTCCCTCTGGATACTTCCTTTATAGGCCCATTTCCTTTTCGCCTCAGCCCTTGTCTTTTACTATCTGCATCTTTTATATCTAGCACATTGGATGACTCAGCATCAATGTCCAAATTGCTGGCACCAAAATGTGTTTCAAGGTGTTTGATGAGCTCCCTTTTGCTGCTGTATCCACCGGTGCAGTGGTAGCAATTATATGAATTTGCGTTTGATCGTTGACCACTAAGAGGATTTTTAGCCCCACAATTACTAAACTCATCTGTGTCCCCCATGACTGCCTCAGTGCAACTCCTCTTCTTTTTACTGGTTCTGACCATCCTGAGAGCATAAGGGATAATTGGTGCATCACAACCACTTCCACCCCTCACCTCACCCATTGTGACTCTGCCTCCACTGATGATGGATGCTTGTTTGTCCATCGTCAGGAATTGAGCAAGATGTTAACTTATCAGCAAGAACGGTTCCACATTTTTCCAAGTCTTCATTCATCATATTCCTTCATTCCCCTGCATTGGATGGTCCACTCTCAGATTGAACGACTGTCAGTGAGGCTGAGGAAGGAATATAGTCACCACTTAGATGTTTCCCTCAACTTCCTTCCACCAGCTGGGAGCCCTAGAAAAAAATTTAATATTTTAACCGCAATAGAAAGTTATGCTGATCTAACTTATCAAAGCACTTTGGTTGATTACCACAGCCATTTTATAGAAAGCAATATACCTGCTTCAAAGATTCAAGATGTTCTGCCCCTTATGCTCGTTTAGAAGTAAATTGTGAGTTAAATGCTAATCTAATATAACAAACAAAAAGATACCATAAAGCGTAACCTGCATCAAGTTAGGTGACCAGAATTAGAAATAACCTCAGCAATAGGAATTAATAAATGGTGTAAGCACAAAAGAGGAAAGGAGCAATGGATGAGGAAAAGGAGCACTCACTATCAACTATTCAAGAAATAAAGATCTGGATTGAATAAAATGAGGGAGTTAAAGGATGGCCATCCAATCTAGCACTTAAAATTATGCTACTTAAAGGAAAAGCAAAGCAATCTGTGGGATATAAGAAGTTTTGAGTTTCTATAATTCTTATGAGATAAAGGTGAGCAAATACACTTTTCTTTTGCTGTATTACGTGGATATTTATTACAGATTTGAAAGAGTACAGGATTTAAAAAAGTCACTTGTCATTTCAAAGGGTGACAATAAAATAATCAATTGTAGAGATTACAACAAAATAAATCATGCTGTCATTATTCTGAAGTTCCTTCTGAGCCAATTCTGGGGCTAGCAAGTCTTTTAGATGTGAATTGTTTTGGAAACTGCTGAAAGGATTCTGAAAAATTCAACTCAGCAACCAGTATATGAGTAACGTTGCAGGAATGTCATATCCTACCATCCTCTATTAAACTATCCTTTTCTAGATACATAAGGCTACTTTATCTGGGATTTTTTTCGTCAGTGGTGATCACCCAGTCCTCCCATTAATAATTTACTCTGGTTTACTGTGCACATGGTACCACCACAAAATAGGAACTTGGGAATCATAATGGTCACTTAAAGAAAATAACATGTAAACTACTGTGGCCAAGATTCTACCCAGTGAGCAGAGAAGGAACTATGACCACCATACTCCTTAAGAGTGAAGCACATGACTAACTGTGGCTCTTGGCTCCATAAGTCTCCCTTTCTGAGAAGATATCTAGTTTTTACAAATCAATACATTTTTATTTATAAACAGTCACAGTTAACTTTTCACTTAACAACAAGCATTGTCCAGTTCGAAGGTAATGTCAGGCAGTGTTCTAACATGCCAGGTTCTGGGTGTAGGTGTACAATTAAACTGTAAATGACTGGTAGTTATGTTTAACTAAAAACGTATGCATAACTTAGTATGTAATCTTAGAATGCAGAATTAAGTCAAAATTCATAACA
Source organism: Ischnura elegans (assembly GCF_921293095.1). Lineage (NCBI taxonomy): Eukaryota > Metazoa > Arthropoda > Insecta > Odonata > Coenagrionidae > Ischnura > Ischnura elegans. The sequence continues at coordinate 15,347,121 of NW_025791657.1, forward strand.
ATGAAAGCAGAGATGGCCCATAGGTATACATCAGTAATCCATGTAAACATTAAAAACTACTTGACACCTATGATGAAACCTTGTACTAATTGATATATCTATACTTAAAATGCCAAATTTAGCAAAAATCAAATGATATTGCAAGAAGGGTTTACTTTCAGACAAACCACAGTCATTCACATAAACATGAAAACATAATTAACATGTTAACCTTATTACATAATGCAATATTAAAACAGAAAGCATCATATTGTTGGCAGGGGTAACGTTCAGGCATACCTCAGTATATCATTAATATAAATACCAAATTGACAGAAGTACCTAATGTTAGAATGCAAGCTGTAGTCAAAATTCATCATATTCGAGGCAGAGATAACCGTCAGGCATATCTCAGCCCTTTGTGTAAACAATTAACTCTAATTAACGTATATATTTTACATGAAAAAGTCACACTTGTTGTTACCCAATGCATGGAAAACCTACCAGGCATACCTTAGTCCTCCATGTAAATATTAAAACTAGAGATGGGTCGAATAGCAGATTTCTCGAATTCGAATATTTAATCATTGCTCGAATATTCGAATACCTCGAATTTCGAATACCTCGAATTTCGAATACCTCGAATACTAAATGATGAATTCTGGAATGTTTGATTCGGTTGCTTATGCAGCAGGCAACACAAGATTTTGGGGAGTAATTTTGATTTCCTTTAAATGATTCGAACAGGAATTTAGCTGATTAATGAATATTTTAATTTTATGGAGACAATTGGGCATATAATTAATTCAACTAACATCGCTTAACCCCCACTCCTGCTGCCAAGTGCTAGCTGACAATCTGAGGCATTTTGCAAAATACAAGCTCTTTTCCACCGGATTTTCTTCAATTATTTTCAGTCCATCTTTGGGAGTTCTCACGAGATAAGAAGATGAATTGGAATTGCTATCAGGGAGAAACCAAATATTCTGAGAAAATATCCCTTAGTCTGGGACTGTAACAATAAAGATTTATAGCACCACTCATAAATTGAAACTTGATATATGTTTTCGGAAAAAAATACCGCATCAACTTCCGAGAAGCTCTGCTGCTCATATCGAGTTTCGCCAGAATGCTAAATCTCCGTCGTATTTTGATATTTATTTCTTTGCGTAAAATGCTTAAATAAACTCAGAAATACGTCGTGTTTGGTCTTATTCTTTTTGAAATTACGCGCACATTACTAATATTTCAATTCAATAAAGGTGTAACATCAATTGACGAAAGTCATTCTTAGACACCTTTTGTGCTAATAGATGACTCATGCAGCGGTTGACCTCCACAGAAATAGGGAACTTCGAAGCTGGTAGGAAAAAAAGGTCAGTGGGGGAGAAAAGGGAGGGCCCGAAACACGTTTCTATTGTTCTCGTGTAACTTGGTATTTTTTCGAAGCTAAGGTCTTCGTAATATGATCCCTGCGCGAGCTCTGACCTTTTTTTTATTTCTAAGAAGAGGAAAGCCTCAGAGGGGGCGGGCTAGCGCTGAATGGAGAGGGATATCGGATCTTGGGAAATGCGCTAATGTAAGTATCCCACGGTACTCACACAGCAGTTGACCTCCAGAAATGGGGAACTTATAAGCAGGTAGCCAGAAAAAGGTCAGTGGGTGAGAAAAGGGGGGAGGGCGTGAAACACGTTTTTATTGTTCTCGTAACTCGATATTTTTTTCGAAGCAGGGGTCTTCGTAATGCGATCCCTGTGCGAGCTGGGGCCTTTTGTTTGATTTTGGAGAAGAGGAAAGCTTCAGAGTGGGTGAGGCGAGTGCTGAATGGAGGGGGATAGCGGATCGTGGGAAATGCCCTAAGGTTGCTATCCCACGGCACTGAGGTTCTCCTGGTGGGGGAATCGGGGATTTTCGGATTTTTTCACCCGACCATTTTCGGTTCCCCTCGTAGAACTCTTTTCACCGCTAAAATCCACGAATTTGATGTACTTTGTCAACTTGCGTAAAACGGCGCTGCGAGCACTAAATGACTACAGTTCTCTACATTTTTCCAATTCAACTACCAACGACGTACGTGCGACAGTGTGTGACGCGAAATTCAAAGTATTCGAGGTATTCGAGACGGTACTTTTCGCATAACTATTCGAAACCTCGAATATCGAATACTTTCTATTATTCGAGGTATTCGAGTATTCGCGGATACTATTCGCACATCTCTAATTAAAACCCATTTCATAGACCTAACCCTAGGATGCAAAATTAAGCCAAAACTCTTAACACGTTGCGGACCGGTCACTGAGATCTCCATGTTTTGCGTGCTGAAGGCTGACAACCGGCCACAGAGATTTGTGTTTTCACATATAATAATAATACTTACTCTGCTTCTTTTAATATAAGTTACTTATACTAGCATTTTCTTCAGGTGCATTTCAGAATGTGTTTTGATTGATATAGATTAGGCTTATACCATTCAAGTTATAAATTTATCAATATTTCTTCAATGAACGTAATCCACTTTTAGAGATTACTAATCTATAGGAACAAAATGTCACTTAGCCTTAACATGTGAAAAAACTCGAATAAACATTCATTTTTCTATAACAGCAACTCTCTAAATTCTACAATGTTCTGAAATTACGAATTATTGTATTTCGGATTATTAGGAATAATTTTGGTTGGATTTCTTAGATCCTTTCATATGGCTCAAACAAAATCTATTGTTGGTAATTCTATCATCGCCTACTTTGTGTGAATAATGCCAAGCGAATAATGCATATGTCACTTAAGAGTGCATTTGGCTTTCCTTCACACGCACCATGGTCTGGATTCTCCCAAGACATCCTATCTTCAGCACTCAATGTAAACACATCACCGAGTCTTGAGGGCCAAGGACAATGAGGTTCATTTCAGCAGGACCCTATCTTTCGGTCCTTGATAGAAAAGGACCAGATGGCCACAACGCCTATCTTTGTTAGTCTCTAATGTTTCCCTTTGCTAATAATGCATATTTGTCTCCTTTGGGGCGTTCTTGTTTTGTTTACTCTCTTTGTTAGAGATCTGAAGTCACGTAGTTTAGTGAGGAATCAATTCCTTGGATGAAAATTGGTGTACATTTACCCTATGAAAGTGCATGCATACATGGCCTATGTATATTTCATTAATTTACAGCAATAATTCCTGTGTACTTTGCCAACTGAAAAATTATTCCAAAAAAATAAGACCTTATCTATAGTAATGGCATCAACTAGTGGTGGTACTTGCGGAATGACGGAGAAGGATGTATACGAAGAACTTTGTGTTGATGCATAATCAGACATGCCCGATGATTGTGCAGACAAGTGTGAGAGCTCAGAGAGTGAAATTGGTTTTGATATTGGTGGAAGACGACCTAAAAGAAAAGCTGCAAAGTTAGCTTACACTGATGATAATGACTGGCATGCAAGTAATAGCGATGGTAGCTTAGTGAAAGACACCTCCGTTACATGGAATAAAATTGACCTTCCAAGAAGTTTGGTAGATTTTCAGGGAGGGGCAGGAATCATCAATAATAATCCTGATAATTGTGAATGTGTTTTAGAAGTGGCAAAAATGTTTTTTTTGGGATGATATTCTCGAAATGATGTGTAATGAGACCAATTTGTATCAAATGCAGAACAAAGGCAGATACAAGTATTCGCAGAAAACTGGGAAGTAGAAAAACGTAACAGTGAGAGAGATGAAAGTTTTCTCAGCTATTATAATTTTGATGGGAAAAGTCAGGAAAGATTCAATCAAGGAATATTGGAGCACTGATGAATTTATCAATACAACCCATTTCTATTAATTTGCTCAGCAGGAACAGATTTTAACAAATTTGGAATTCTTGGCTTTTCCGTTAAAACAAATCAAATTCTGAATCTTCCGATAGACTACATAAAATTAGACCAATACTATCATATTTCTTAGAAATTTTTAAAACTCTCTGTATGCCTAAATGTGATGTTTCCCTTGACAAAGGAGTTACACATTGGAGGGGAAGATTGAGATTTAGAACATGCAATCCACGGAAATTGGTGAAGTGATTATTGGTGCGAATGGTGTGTGAGATTGGAAGTGGTTATATTCGCAGCATAAAAATATACAAGGCTGAAGGAAAAAAATTTGAGGAAACCATATTGACCCTTTTAGATCTGTATTTACACCGTTGGCATCATGTCTTCCAAGATAATTATTTCAATAGCGTACAAATAGCTCAAAAGTTTCTAGCGAAAAAAACTCGAGCTTGTGGAACCATCTGTGCCAACAGAAACTTCAAGCTGAATTTAGGCATGAAATAAAAAGTATAAAGAAAGGTGACTACTCATTCTGTACACGGGGGAAGTTCTGCTGCTTGCATGGAAGGACAAGAGGGAGGTGAGGATGATTTCCACAGTCCGCAACCTGAGTATGGGCAAAGGAAAGCAAAACAGATGGACGGGACAGATACATAAAAAACCTATTTGTATTTTGGAGTACAATAAGTACATGGGAGGACTAGATAAGGCTTATATGAGCTTGGCTTACCTTTCAGTACTAAGAAAAACTATGAAGTGGACAAAAAAATGGTGTTGTGGTTGATCAACTGTGCCCTATTTAATTCTTTTGTGGTATACAAAACATTGAGCACTTCTACCCGTTTAACCTTCAAAAAATTTGTTTTGGAAGTAGCCAAGGGGTGGGATAAATGTGAGGAGGAAAGAAGTGCGTCTTCCAGCGATGATGACACAGAGGGCGAGATAGAAAGGACGACTAAGCGAGTGCCTCGTAGATAGCCCTGCATGGCTAGCAGAGGGAATGATGAAACACACTCTAGAGAAGATAGTGGGGCATGGAGAGAAGACATATCCACCGCGGATATGTCGAGTTTGTTCTGCTAATAAACTTAGGAAGGAAACTCGGTACATCTGTGGATTCTGCAAGGTTCCCCAGCACAAAAGGATCATGTTTCACCAAATACCATTAAAAAACTAAATTTAAGTACTAACACCTCTGGTAAGAAAAATGCTTCAAATTTTATTAAAATACTTTTAAAATTAAACATTTTATGAGGGTTTTCATGTATCAGTGTTGTAACATAACATAAACAAGCCACCATATTGTTTTTATATAATTTAAAACTGACAATGGTAGTGAGGGACGGGCGGATTGTTGTGAAGGAAAAGGGAGTTGTGTATGGAGAGTCGAAGCAGGCAGACGTGTTTAAAGTAAGATTCGGGAGAGGGACTAAGAAAGGTGGCGGTGTAGCAGAGAAAGGAAGAGAAAGCAGAGAAGGGAAGGCGCCTACGAGAGGAGAAGAGAGCGGGAGGAGGAGATTACAGCGGAACTCAGGATCCACGCGAGTGCAGTTCATGGCGGTGGTTCAGTGAATGGTGGTGGTAGATATAAATGGAATTGTGATATCATGGTGGCTTTTGATGTTGGTTTTATGCTCTTAGTTTCAAAATATAGAGTTTGTTTCGAATTATATTGGAATTATTTGTTTATAAAGTAGCGAAGATTATAAAAAACGTTACAGTGTCATTTAGGTTAAAGCTCCTTTAAATGCCCGGTCCTACCCGATGAGATTGGAATTAAATACCCAGTCCCTAACGTGTTAATAATGGAGGCTAATATAACATTCTAGGCATATATCTCCTTCATGGTAGCAAAAATAAAACCTATTTCACGTAAGTACCTGATCTAAAAATGGGGCATTTTATAAGAGCTATAGCTATTCGAGGCTTGGTTAACCCACTAGGACTATCTCACTTCTTCATAGAAACATTAAAACCAATTTTGGCATACCTTAGCCCTGCTTCAGAGATTCAGCTAAAGTACGAAGAAAATGGTAAAGTAGTAAAATTTAAAGCCAGAATTGTTGCCCAAGGTTTTTCTCAGATACCTGGTGTGGATTTTGATGAGATGAATAGTCCTGTTTTAAAGAAGAAATCAGTAAGGATACTAATTGCATTAGCTGTGGAAAACAAATGGCATTTAATCATCTAGACGTCAATAGTGCTTACCTTAAAAACCCCACCCACGATGATGTTTATGTCGAACAGACTGAGGGTTTTCCTGAACAGGGCAAGTGTTCCAAGCAGTTTGTGTGCTAATTGAAAAAAGATTATATAGACTACATCAGTCAGGAAGAGAGTGGAATACATATATCGATGGATTGTTAAAGGGCATGTTATTGAAAGAACATGTGACTGAACCATGCGTTTATTCGTCTGAAAACCTCATAATTGGTATGCATGTAGAGGATTTATTGGTAATTGGGGAGGAAAATAAGATTAAAGGGTTCAAGAAATCATTGGGTAAGTTGCTACATTTTAAGGATTTAGGTCATCCCAATGATATTTTATCAATGAGTATTTCCAAGGAAAGGAAAAATGTTGTCCAAATCAGTCAAATGAATTATATGGAGAAAATTTTAAAAGGGTTTCAAATGGATAATTCCAAGAGCTGTTCTGCTCCATTGCTAGTGGGAGGTGAGCTAAAAAGTATACAAAATGATGAGGCTTTTAATAAGCATTTATATCAAAGAGCAATTGGGAGCCTACTATACCTATCAAATTGTACCAGACCAGACCTAGCATTGACAGTATGTAAATTAAGTCAAAAATGTAGTTCTACTTTGAAAAGTTATTGGACGAATGTAAAACATGTACTTAGATATCTTGTTGGAACACCAAATTTAACTTCGATATATTTCAGAAAACCGGAGCCTGTTGTGGTTAATTCGGATGCTGACTGGGCAAACGATCCAAGAGACAGAAGAAGCATAAGTGGCTTTGTGATTCTTCTCGCAGGTAGACCAATTGTTTGACAAAGCAAAAAGCAGTGAATGGTGGCAAGTTCCACAGTAGATGCTGAGAATAGAGCACTATATGAAGCAGTTAAGGAGGTGTTGTGGTTAAGACAATTTTTATTGGAACTTAATCAAGAAAATTTTCTGACATTACCAATCAATATTTTGGTTGACAACCAGGGTACAATGTGTGCGGCCAAAAAAAAATTATCTTAGGAAACTACACATAAAGACGTTAGGTTTCATGCCATTAGATAGAAGGTAAATGATGGGGTCATTGATTTAAAATATGTGATATCAAGTGAAAATATAGCAGATATGTCAACTAAATCTCTCTCAGGACCAAAGACATTGGAAATAAATAAAATCTTACGACTGTCATCATCAAAAAATGTAAAGTGTAATATTGTATGTTTAAAAAGAAAAAAAGTGTTTAGACTGATGATATCCCATTGCTCGTCAAGGGGAAGTGTTAGAAGCTAAATTAAAAATGTGTGTGCCTGGCATTGGTTGTTGCTTGTTTATTTTTTGTAATGATGATTTGCTTGTTGTTGGAGAAGCCATATTACTAAATAAAGTGAGACATAGAGAAACTGAGTGAGACAGATATTTTTGAAAAATTTAGACAAAACATATGCCATGAAAATCCCCCAACGACAGCACTAAAAGTAGCAATTAAAACAAATGAATATAATCACTTAATTAGGGCAAATAGATAGAGTACATCGAAGTCATAAGGATAATCACAAGCAAAAAATAATCAGGGAGCTTCAAAGGGATTGTCACGATAATCCCCCAAAACTCAACGTTGAAAGAAGTATTATGAAGTAATGGAAATAAATAGTACATGATTTCCATAAAAGAGAGCATCTATCAACACTAGAAAAACATGGTGAGAAGCACAAAACAAACAGAGGGCCTAAAATGAAATGTCTTTAGAACAGCACAGTTTTTGGAACTTAGCATTATTATTAATTGGAAATAGGTAGTACTTGATTGCCATTTAAGAGACAGTGAAATAAGCATGGCTTAAGCAATCTCACAGGCACAAATTGATCAGACAGCTTTAACAGAATGTTAAGAGCATTCACCAATACTCAGCACTAGAAGAAGCATTATAAACAGATGGATATTGGCAAATTGCATATAAAAAAAAGGGCCTGACATCACTCGAAAAAAAATGTTCATAAGTACAAATTAATCAAGGGGCTTCAAAGGAGTATCACTCAATGGTGAGCACTTACAAATAATTATCATTAAATAGAAATAAGCTCTTCATGGTGGCCATAAAAGAGAGCGACTATAGTATATATGACAATTGAAAAGCATTTTCATCAGCACAAAACCATTAGGCAATTTAAAAAATATGAACATTCCCCAATGGTCACCACTAAAAACTTTCTGAACAAATGCAAATTGGAACTTGATCAACACTCAAAAAGGAAATTCAGAAGAACAACACAATAAAGAATCTTCAAAGGATATGTCATGATAATCCCCCAAAACTCAGTGCTAAAACTATTAAACTAAATTAGCTTCACAAACATATTGAAATAGGAGCTTCATGATGGCAATGAAAGAGAGCATTTATCAGCACTCGAAGAGGATTTTCAAGAGCACTAAGCAATCATGCAGCTTCAGTGCATACACGTTCAGCATTCCCCACTAATTTGCACTGAAGGAAGCATTATAAAGAAATGAAACTACGCACTGTAAAATGGCAGTCAAAGATATCATTCATCAGCACTTAAAAAAGTGATCCTCAGCACAAATAAATTAGGGATTCTGAAAGGAAAAGTCAAGAGATTCTCCCAATACTCAGCACTAATAAAGCATTGAGAAAAAATGTAAATAAGCAATTAATGATATCGTCTATCCGCTATAGAAATGCTAACTCACAAGCAAAACAATTAGGCAGCTCCAAGAAATTGCCATGAGCGTTCACCAATGCCCAGCACTAAAAGAACCAGTACGAAAAAATGGAAAGAGATACATAATTCATGATAGCAATTACAAAGGGCGTTCATGAGCACTCATTTACCTAACCAACATTGCAGCCAATGAATGAAACATAGGATGAGTCGACCATCACACTGAATTGTTTACGATAAACGAACCTATATGCTTATATCTTTCACGTCAACTATTATGTCATCTTATTTGATACCGAGTCAGCGTAAATTATGAACTGAGACATCGAAACAGGTTGCCCTCCAACGAAATAATGTTGATACAATAGGCCGGATACATAAAAATTATATTTTCTTGTTGATAAGAGGACTTTCGTATTACGTCATACTAAACCACAGCGTCACTCATAAATTTCTCAAGTAAAAAAACAAATTTTAAGAGCTATAATATATAAACGTTCGAAACAGGGTCGAAATTATTTAATTCTTATTTGACATCACATTCCAGAACAGATCTTTGGCATTCACAATCCTCTAAATTACAAACAGAAGTCAATTTTTAAATTGCAAGTGAATTGATACGTTGATATACAATTGTAGTTGCAACCGTTAGAGGTTTCCTGCCTTTACACTTACGATAATTTATTTTCCCAAATATTATATACATAGCTAATACTTAAAAGTAGGTACTGAAATTTTAAACGATTACATTGTGAGAGTGAAAATATCTCCACGACGCTGACTGAGAAGAATGATGAACTAGAATCGTCACAAGAGGTACTTAAAACAAATCTATCATTCATCGGGAGTATAAACACAAAAGATTCATGGTTGGTAGAATGATTTAAATACCAGCGAACGTTTAGAAAACATACTCAAAATAGCAAGAGGACAACACAGAAATGTATACAGCATACTCAAACATGTAGACTAGCTATTCACACCAATAAATTAAATTTAGGACAAGAGAAACTATACGCATGATGTTACTATGAGGTTCTAATATGAAATTGTTCATATTTAAGAGACCTATCATCACAAAGACACAATAGCCAATGCTCATTACTCACCGTCAAAAATATGGATTATATACACGAATACTAATTCCGTACTAGGACATTAGAGTACAAGATTATGTTTAATTTCCTCAAATTAAGACAGGCATCAATGGAGCCAGCACCAACTCAAAACCTATATAGCAAATAAGTAGGAAAACGTTAGGTCTTTCGATTAAGGCCAACAAAAACATGTCAACATATATAGCGTAACAACTGACTTCCTTACAAACAAAAACTAACCTCGAGTAATAGAATGTCCGGCATCAATATGAATGCTTAATTATGAGAACAATACCTCCCAAAGCACACAAAACAGAATTATTATTCTCCAGGATAACAATGTCCCTGCACGCGCCCGCTCAGGAAGAAATCGACGGTCGATGGCGTCGCCAGGCTCGACACTATCGACTCAAATGTCGAGATGCAAAGACATCAACAGATCGATATCAAAATTCGCGCGGCGGTAATTTTGGAATGGATGTACGGGATATACCTTGAAGCGTTGATTTCACATAAGTCATGATTTCTTCAGTTTAACAATTAAAGTACCCATTAGTTGTTTAAATGCACTAAAATTTAATCTTACTGTCATAAAAATGGCTTCGAATTGAATAATAAGTCAGACTGTTCCCATACGAACAAAAGATAGTATTGGTGCTAACATTAGTTTAGTTCCTAATCTGATGTTATTTCAACAAGGCTGCATCTTAAAATCAGCCGTTTAAAAATTCACCTGTAGTTGCTAAGCTATCTTTGAGGACTAGGGCCTAATTTTTGACGGAGACTCTATATTGTAATATATTATATGTTTCTTTTTCATACCCATCTCATGTAGTCACCGTAAGGTTAATTTAAAATGAAAAATTTCTTCAAGATGAATCGAAATCGTTATTTTTTTGCTTTAAAAATGTTCAATTAAGAGGGACATATTTCAGACGGAATACAAACCTCATTTTCATTTAATTTACAAAGGAAACACGATCCTATAAGTGATATATCAACAAAATTGGTTGTTCGATACATTATAAATTTACTTTTTTAATTAATTCATTTCATAATAATTCTTAAATGCATTTAATCTTGGTGATAAATTTCATCATTTCCGAAACTTCTGTTCTTTCTACAATCTTGCATTTTTGAACGGATATTACGCTTATTCATTTGAACTAGAGTCTGGTCGAAAAAATAGGACCAAAAGCTAGTTGGATGAAATTTTTACTGTGGGAGACGGTGCACATCAGTTGAATTAAAATTTAATTCAAACATTATGACGCAAATTTGATTGTGAGACAAAGGCTAAGTAAGCTACCTTTGAGGTTAGGGCCTATGGAATATTTATTTTAATAACTTCTGGTTTTCCTCATACCCTAAGTTACCCTCTGCTTAATTACAGATCATTTAAGTTTCCTACACGATTTTAAAACGTTATTTTTTCCTTTATAACTGTTTGATTGGGCAGGCACATATTTTAGAATGACCAACAACATTATTTCTATGCAATTCACAAAGGGATACCCAGTACTATATGCTATTAACTATAATTGTATTTAATTACATTACAAATTCTTATTAAAAAGGTTTCTCCATCAGCAAAGATGTAAATTCAAAAACTAGTAAGTATAGTAAGATTTTCTTTCTTCAGAAACATGCCATATATGTATCTTACCAACTTTTCCCCACAAAGGATTTTGTAGACACCACTTCATAAAAATCACCTCACATCCATAACACTGTACCTTTGATGGCACAGAATTCTTACCTTGTTCAATTCAAAGCCATTTCCACGATAATTTCTCTTACACTTTCACCATATTCATCAGAACCATCTCAACACTTTGCAGTCCCTTAGCCATTCTTACGAGATTGTGTGTAATGATTTGTCCTACGCCCTAAATCATTACAATAACATAACGTATTTAAACGCTACCTCACAGGCTATTTGTCATTAAATGCAATCAAATGGTTGGATGAATCAAATGAAGTTAATATTCATTCATTCTTTTGCCTATCAGCTCTTTATAATTGTGCATCTCTAAATTTATCTTATTAATTTTTTTGCATTGCATGAATATATCTATGACTAGATTATTTTTGTTAGCCTATAATTTGCTTGTTCAAATTACAGCAAAATAAAATTAGAGCAATTGAAAGTATAAGAACCACACGGCATTGACGTCCACCGTCTCAGTACTAGGTCTCTGCAATTCACATTTGGCAATCACCTCAACATGTCATATTACCTAGCCTATGTAAATAGGTACTCCTTATGGACAGTAATTTTTCTTTTTATCCATTACATCATTCCCATCAGATGAAAAATCTTGCCTTTCTTTCTGTAGCTTAAAACTCAAAACATAAACTCATGATAGTCACTGAATATAAACTGTATTGAATTTCTCATCTTCAAAATAATGAAATCCACCAATAAGTTTCATGGAGTCATGTTGTAGTTACAACTACAACATGACTCCATGATAATCACTGAAGATAAGCTGCATGAATTATTTCTCCCACAAAATAATGAAATCAACCAAAAAGTTCAACTAATACCATTTTCATTTGTATGCAACAACAAAGGAAGCCATGTCAACATATACACATGATTCAATTGAAATTAATTATCTATACTTGAAGTTCATGTTGTTGGAAGAATTTCAGCTGAAGGAGAACAATTTTTCAAAATAACTTAATGAACCACGATTATAAAACTATATTATTCATAGAATTACTCGCTATCAATGGCCACAATTGGTAGATTGAAAAATAAAGTACGGAAACCATTACTTTGAAGTGTTGAAAGGTAATTAATGAATTTTGGTGAAGAAGAGTGGTATGTTTTTGAGCTTCTTGCCAGTTAGAAGGACTATGTTCTTACAGCCAGAGTTTAGTTAGGGTCGCAGTGCTATTGGATGCCATAGATTTCCCAAATTTTAGGAATGTTTACCTTGATTTTCAAGAGAGCTGAACAGATGTGCAGATCATTTGCCAATGGCGGTTCGTAATATACTAGGATGCTGATGCAATTTTTTGGAAATTTTTATTTTCTGCGCTTTGTATTTGATGTAGGTGTGTTCTTGCCATCATAAGCCCAAACTGGTGATGACCACTTTAGGAGTGGTTTCAGCAATTGCTGTGAGCAGGATAGAGACTAAAAGAGGCTTCTCGTGAATTGATATCAGATGCATGTAATGGAAGCAGCACTGTTTCACGTAATATTCAATGAGTGATGGTGTGAGTTTGAACAGTGAAAACGACGCGTGGAAAGAATACTGTATGTACCCTTTTATCTAACCCCTCAAGCCTGACTTTAAATCCCCGTGGTCTATCTCTCTGCAAGTACGACGCACCGTCTGCATCCTTTGAATGCCATTCCTCAAGTGTGCACGACACACCATATGCATCCAAGTCTTTCATTTAGAATTCCTATCTCTGAAGCTTCCATATATGTTTATAGAAGCCTCTGATGGGTGCTCTATTGATATATTCTTCCATTCACGCTCCGATTTATGTACTTTCTCAGCGATTTTGAGTTGTGTGTGCGGGTGCTGCATGCTCCTCTTTGTACATCATTATCATCTGCTTTTCTGCCTGATTGTTTCCTTTCTCTTTCATCATGGCAATGATAGTGAAGAAATGGACCGTCTAGAAATTGCCAATGCATCTTGTACCCTCGAAGACCTATAAGCATCTGGTATCTAAGACCGTACATTTCCATAGCGATGGTTTGATCTCTGCATTTCTTCAGGGTTTTCCTCCTCCCTTCACAGTGACTGGGAAAGTTAGCAACGAGAGAGCCTATCAAAGAGAAGCGCCAAGTCAGACAGCCAATCACCGTGCAGCTCCCATCCAGCCAACGGCATATAAATGAGGCAAACTGTTGTCTTCAAACAAGCTGACACAGAAGAAAACCCTGAAGAAATGCAGAGATCATCTGGTATCTTATTTACGAGGTTTGATGGTTAGGGTTGGGATAATTTCACGTCTACCTTTGCTTTGGATGTTTTATTTTTTCCGGCCATGGGTCCCTTCCATATCTGAACCCCTCATTAGTTGATCATGCCTTCTGGCTCTCATGAGTTGTCCGATGAGCGGATTCTTGATGCCCTGGAAGAAAAGAGTGCAGGATGTCTTGATACCACTTTGGAGGTATCAAATGGATACTCCCTTGACTCCAGGTTTAAATATTTCCACCAACTCAATCTTCTGAGAAGATTCAAGGAAATAATTGAGAACAGATCAGCAGTGAAGACACGCCGCTGATCTTTACATGTGATTTAGTCGAAAAACAAATATCGCCTGTTCTGTGTAATTATGATCCCATAACATATTTTGAGATATATTTTGATTGTAAAATAATTACAATTATGGTATAGTTTCTTGAAAATTTGCAAAGAAAATTTCCCAGCAAAAAATATCGAACTTTCAAAAGTGGGTTCCTACAACTCTGGATGAAGGCTCAGGAGCATTTTTAGGTTTGCTAATATTGGAGGGAATAATTAAGAAATCAAGCTCAAGACTTACAATTAGATTTCAGAATTTTAGGAAAAATTTGTATCACAACTTGAATTTTTTCCAAATGTAATGGGCAAAAGGAATGGTTTTCATTGCTAACCATATTTTTCAGATCTCTACATAGAAAGAAGGAAGTTGTAAAAAAAGATCCTTAGCACTATAAAATTTTGCTAATTAGTGAATACTTGAATATTAGTGAACAAAATCACTGCGAAACAGAGTTAAGATCAGTGCAAGGGGTGCAACTGATAAGAAACATGCTTGATCAAGCAGATAGCATTTTGTTCAACAAAACCCACTAACTGAAATATTTAAGTTTAAAAGAAGAAATTGTGTTTTAGTGAGGAAAACAGAAAGAAAAGTGAGACAAGGTACTGACGTTAAAACTGCTCAGAACCCTGTCTTTAAGAAATAGCACACACACGTCTACTACTGACCACCGGACACGGGGAGCAGGCAAAAGTAAACGACTCAGAAAATCGTATGTATGCATTAATAATTATCAAGTTTGCAAATCTTTTATGGAATTTACCATTTTGGAATTATTTTGGAGGGCCATTACTACGCTAAAAATATTGTACCAAATGACTGCACCAGTGGTACATCGAGGGGGGGGGGTTGGGGATAAAACCCCCATACACTTCAGAAATGATTTTAACTTAAATCCATTTTACTTAATTGGATTAATGTTACTGAAAGAATAGTGTAAATATTATTAATGTATTATTTAATCTCCATGCCAAAGTTGTAAAACTTTTGGAACTGGAACTGTTTTTCTTGAAACTTTTCTGAAGGATTGTCCCCGCACCTCCCGCTTACTCTGTTCGGTACCTCAAGTAAAAATTTTTTCCTTGAAACAGAGCTGACTCTGGGCTGAAACTCCACTGAATGCGTGGAAACTGCCTTGAAACAACCTTGTAACTGCACTGCACTGCCTTGTCCTCAACAAGAAAAAGTCACTCAACTGAAACTCTGATGCCATTCTCCCTTGCAAGTCCATTGCATTTGAACTGCTTCTCCCTTGCTGCATGAGTGCTCCACTGATACTGAACTGGATAATAGCCTCAGGTCAGGCCGAATTTATGGCTCCACTGCATCTCTCTTGCCGAATGTCTTTACTGCCCTGCCACAGAGCCGCTGCAGCATTTGGGTATCCCCTCTCCCTCAGAATTTGAACTGCTTCTCCCTTGCTGCACATGAGCTCAACTGACACTGAACTGGACGGTAGGCTCATAGGCCAGGCTAACTTAATAACTCCACTGAATCTCTCTTGCGGAATGCCTTTACTGCCCTGCCACAGAGCTGCTGCAGCATTTGGGTATCACCTCTCCCTCATGAATTTGAACTGCTACTCTGCTGCACGTGTGCTACCCTTCGTAAGTTTTGCCAACGTACGGAACCCATCTACCGGACATATAAGCGACCCCTGTTTACAGCGGCAATGTATTTTTTTTAATTTAGCTTTTGGCAACACGTATATCTTTCCCGCGCGTAAAGCTGTCGGTTGCCGTTATTTCTCTCAAGTTGCTAGGAGCGAAAGACGAGTGGTGAGCGTGGGTTTTGGCATGAAAAGATTGGTGGCATAATAGGATAGTTTCCTTCATCGAAGAAAACGAAAGGCATTGATTGCGATTCGTTACCCACCATTGGTGTATTCATAATATACAAATTATTTGGTTTTTGAAATACCGGTTTAGACGAAAGGCAAGGGCCAACTTTTATCCTCATTTGAAAAAGGCCAGATTGGCACCCATGCGATGCCACTCCACGTGACGTCACAGGGACCTAGTTTCTACACGAGAGGATAGGAGTTATACATCGTCTGAGGTTACTAATGCATGCAAGAGGCACAGAGCTCAGGGGAACATGTCTTAATAATAACCTATTAAAAATGGCTAAGGTCGGAAAGTTTTCTTCGTTTGATAAGGTATTATTAAACCTTTTTTAAGCCAAGCGCTACCAGATAGCATGGTACTCAGCTACCCGCTTGCATCCTGCGTTGTATCAGCGCTCAGAGCCTCTCCAAGGTCACCTCACAAGGTGGGAGGGGGAACCAGAAATGCGTCACACGGACTTTTTTCCCATCATTCCAACTCACGCGTCGCGTTTTCGCGCGCTTGAAAATTTTCACTTTTCATTTAATCGCGAAAAATAGATATCGTCATTTAAAAATCTAAAAGCGTGAAATACGTACTCCAAGAGAAATAATCTTTCGATTTCGGCAATAAAAAATAATAGGAAACCACCCTATTATTTTCCTGATACTTTGACGGTTGTTAACGACAAGAATTAATCGAAATTAAGGTGAAGGGAAGAACGAGGTCGGTGGTGGTGACTGTAGTCAAAATTGGAGGTAAGCGTTTTAACTTCTCTGATGGCACGTTTATTCCTTCCATGTTTTGCATGAGAACGTTGACATTGAATTCGTGTTTTAATCCAGGCACGTTTAAGGATTTCATGGTCCTTTTTCTGGGGTCATGCAGCCAATAAGGAATTCTTCTTTCAACGCGTTGGCGACTGCCATCCACCTTTCTTGCCCCATGGATACCCCGGACGAAGAGGAGAATACACCGACCGGTCATCAATACCGCTGACCGCGGATGCCTTCCGTTTGTCATCCTTCGGAGTTCCTAATGGACTCGGTGAGCTCGAGCGGGCTTTCGAAGAAATAAGGAATGCGGGTGGGTATCGCTATAGTGCAATGTAAATTTACTGCTTATACTTATTAGTTACTGCTCATAGTTTTGGAAGCTTGCGTGGTTTTCGTTTGGAGTACACAGGTAGCCTAAGTAACGAGTCATCGCTTCATTTTTCAATGAACCATGATGCAAAGCGCATGCTTCCTCAGTAAATAATTTAAGTTTTGCTTTCTATATATTGAATGCTTCACATTAATGCACCATATAACTAATAAGCCAAGAGTTTTTTTGATGTGCAATTTTGCTAATTTGATTTAAGTCGTTTGTGACTCTCATCAGTCATGTTTCTTTTCTATAGCAGGAGCATCTAACTTCTGGGACCTCTTTCATTTAGAAAATTTTTGTATGTGCTTTTAACAGCTATTAATTTATTGATGCATTTTCATGTTCTGATACATTGTTTCTTGAAAAATGTTGTGGTCATTGCAGTAATAAGTATTGTTCATCGCAATCACCAGTCCACCCTATATCTTTCATCATGCATTCAAAATTGTGGGAGAAACCTGTTATGTGATCATCCACTGTTGGCTGGGTTGCGCAAGTTGTTAACTTATTGTGCTTCATACGAATGGACGAGGGAATTTTAATGGATTGGGTATGGGAATTTTATTCAGCCAAACAAGGGAGTTTCAGTCTAGCTAGCCAATGGAGTTTCAGTCTAGCTGTCCAAGGGAGCTTCAGTCTAGCTGGCAACCAAGGGAGCTTCAGTCTAGTCTGTAGCCAAGGGAGTTTCAGTGTAGCTAGCCAAGGGAGTTTCAGTTTAGTCGGCCAAGGGAGTTTCATTGGAGTAGCTGGAGTACTTAATTTCACTGCTACTGCACTGCCATTCCTCTTCCAAACTCCACTGTTTTGTTTCAATTTCAATGCAGTTTCAGCATAAAAGCAAGGCAGTGAGTTTCAAGGTAGTTTCAGCCCAGTTTCAGTCAAATTTTAAGGGAGAAATTTTTACTTGAGATTCCACACCCCCACTATTAGTTGTGTCTGAAACACCCCTAGCCTTAATTCCTAGCGGCACCTCTGGTCTGCACAGAATCTTTAGTGCTGCCCAATTTAAGTACCCTCGGCAATTTAAGTGCCCACCATTAAGCTCCTTACAGGAAAGGAATTGAAGGACACATATGCTGCGCTGCACACAGTTGAGAGGTTTAAGTGTGTTGAAGCAAAGGTACCTTAGCTACCTTGATAAAAAGTGTGATGGCTATGTGCATTTTGATTTGTTTTCGTGAGTTTGTAGTGATGAGATAGCCAAAAAGGAAGTGCAATGGAATAAGAAGAAAAAGTGAAGCGATTATTGCATAGGAGTAGTAAGAATGAGCAATACCACATAGTCACAGGGCTAGTTGAAAATAAACATCAGAGTTGTTGGAATGAATAATAACATGCGAATTAATGAGTCAAATATTTTGATATGAGCAAACACTGAAAGGGAGGTGGAAAAAAAGTGAAATAGGCTGTGGAAATAAATTGTTGATAGTGTTTCGATAATTATATTTTTTATGCTCTACAGTAAGGTAAAAGCAATGATTTCTACCAACTCGAATTACCGAACATGCATAAAATATTCTTCTATCCAGCAATTAATTAAGAGTGATCTATGGAACACAGACACCAAGTAATTATGTTGGAAATTCTTCGGAAAATTAAGGTCCCTATATTTATCAGTGGATTCACTTTTAATTACTAACATTGTCTGGCAATGTTCTGAACACAGAAGCATTTTACTTTCATTTGCTTTACACATATAGTTGCATCATTAAATTAAGGTACATTTTATCCTAAAAAACAACAATCACAATGCTATTGAGAAAGATATGGTAGTAGCAACCAAGACAATTTTTTTCCGTTGAATAATTGGTATAGTAAACATATTTGAATATCAAATCCAGCAACATATCTTTAATACAAAATATCTAGCCACTACTGTCACATTTTTTAGGCTATGGACACAATTACATCACTTTGAATGCGGTAAACTTCCTTGCCTTTGTTATAAATTCACATTTAGATATGTTAAGGAATAAGAAGGATATGACTAAGGACATAAGACCTTCTAGCAGGAGTCTTGGAGTAAAAGTTACAGGCAAAATACCTTCATTGCATTTCTTTGATACTGATCTCTGTCAAACTGCAATTCAGAAATCCACCACTTCCTAATGCATTAACTACAGTGACACCATCTCTATTGGGTATTTCCTCATCATGATTTAACACTACTTTTGTAAGTCAGAATGAATTATGCGGCTCCCCAATACAGACTTTGTAAAGGTTAAATGAAAACTGTAATGAAATCTGTAAGACTAATCCTACCCATGTATATGCATGACATGTGTGCATAAGTAACGAATCTGAATACACCCTTCATACCAGTAACTGGAAGAATAATGTCTCTCACATGTGTGAACGGAAATGCCTCACGAGGATGCTCTTTCGAGAGAAAGATTTCCCACACTCGCTGCATGAATAGGGTTTTTCCCCTCTATGAGAACGCAAATGATTGTAGAGGGTGTACCTGCGAGCAAAGGACTTGCTGCAGACATTGCACGCATAAGGTTTGTCTCCTGTGTGTATGCGCATGTGTGTGCTTAGGCTGTAACTGTGAGAGAAAGATTTACAGCAAATGCTACAGGAATAAGGTTTATCACCAGTGTGAATATGCATGTGATTGCTCAGGGTATAACTATGAGTGAAGGACTTCCTGCAGATACTACAGGAATAAGGTTTATCAGCCGTGTGTATGCGTGTGTGCTTGGTAAGGACATCACTGCGACTGAATGATTTACAGCATATTGTACATGAATATGGCCTCTCTCCTGTGTGTGTACGCATATGAGTGTTGAGATTGCTTCTCTCAGAGAAAGACTTATTGCAGACACTACAGGAGTAAGGTTTTTCTGCTTTGTGTATGCGCGTGTGCATGGTAAGGCAATCACTACGACTGAATGATTTACAGCATATTGTACATGAATAACGCCTCTCCCCTGTGTGGGTATGCATATGTTTGTTGAGGTTGCCACTCTGACAGAAAGACTTATTGCATATGCTGCATGTATAAGGCCTCTCTCCTGCGTGGGTACGCATGTGTTTGGTGAGGTCAGAACTCTGATAGAAAGACTTATTGCAGACACTACAGGAATAAGGTTTATCCCCATTGTGTATACGCATGTGATTTGTGAGAGTAGAAGATTTAATAAAACACTTATTACACACACTACAGGAATAAGGCCTCTCTTTTGCACTTGAACACTTTCCTTTTTTGATGTTTCTATCACAAGGGGAGAAATTTGAGGACACATTTTCTATTGAAGGTTTAGGGTCTACATCAGTCCGTCTTCCTTTTTTAACCTTTCCTTTGCTCATAGTTCCTCCAGAGATCTCCTTAGGGGGCACATTTCCTTTTTGCGTCGTAAGTCTTATTTTACTTTTGTCGACCTTTCCAGAACGCACACTTTCCCTACTCGATACATTCGTTTTGAGAGACTCATCTTGCACCATAGATGACTCTGCATCAACATCCATATTGCTGGCACCAAAATGAGTTTCAAGGTGCTTGATGAGCTCACTTTTGCTGCTGTATCCAAGTGTGCAGTGGCAGCAATTAAATGAAGTTTCAATTGATTTGAGACAATTTACAGGATTTTTTATCTCCCTATTACTAAACTCTTCTGTGCCCCCCATGACTGCCTCTGTGCAACTCCTCTTTTTACTGACTCTGACCATCCTAAGTGTATTAGGGATTATTGGTGCATCACAACTAATTACACCCCTCGCAACAGATCTAGTGACTATGGCTCCACTGATATTGGATACTTGTTTGTCCATTGTCAGGAATTAAGCAAGATGTTAATTCATCACCAAGATCAGTTCCACATTTAACCAGCTCTTAATTCATCACATTCCTTCATTCCTCTGCATCGGATGCTCCACTCTCAGATTAAATGACGGTCACTAAAGCTGATGCAGGAATAGTCATCCCTTAACTTCTTTACACCAGCAAGGAGCCCTAGAAAAGAATTTTAATATTTATATACAAAAAATTTCTCCTGATTTAAGTTATAAAAGCCCTTTGATTGAAAGCAATAAACCTGCTTCAAAAATTGAAATAGACCACTCCATTGATATCTGCTCATTTAGAAGTAAAAATGTTACTCTTATGCTTAACTAATATATTGAACATTTACAAAAAACACCACAAAGCGTCACCTGCATATGGTCAGGTAAACAGGATTTAAAAAACAGCTCGTTGTCAGCACTAGGCTTGGTTTATTGTTGTAAGCACAAAAGAGGAAAGGGGCAATGGATGGGAAGGAGCACACACCATTAACTTCCAAGAATTAAAGATCTGGATAGGATAAAATGTGGGAGTCAAGGGAAAAACATCCAATCTAGAACTCGCCAATAATGCTTCTTCCAAAGAAAAGCAGACACCCTTCTTTCACGGGAAAGCAAAGATCTGTGGCAATTATGAAGATTAAGTTTCTTTCATTGTTGCAAGAAAAAGGTGAGCAAATACACTTTTCTTTCGCTGCATTATGCAGATTTTTTATCATGGATTTGAAAGAGCACAAGAATAAAAAAAACAGTATTTGCGTCCTGTTGCAGAAATAACATTTCCTACCCTCAATAAAACCGTCGGTCTCTAGGTACAGTGGCGGAAAAAATTAACGCAAAGCTCGTTGGCGTCTGAGAGCGGCCAGTTCAGGAACTACTTGTCTTCCAAAATTTTGCCCTCGCAATGCTCTCATACAACCGGGAGTTTTAAAAGCAATATATCCCTTATACCGGGGAAATAATCATACCCGTCGCATTGTGACAAGGCGCAAAAGATCCAGCTACGAATTGTTTGCCATATTCTCCGAAGTATGCTTCGCCCTCGATTCACCTAGAATAGAATCTACTCTCCTCGGGACATCATCGGACACAGCCTAAATATCGGGCATTGAGACTGCCGTAAAACCCTATCCTTCCGGTGGTGTAGTGGGTAAAGTATCATGCTTCGAAGCAGAGGTTCCACGGATCAAGTCCCAGTGACGGATGACTTGATGCTGCACACACTCACACACACACTGTAAACATTTTTCTGATCTTAAAACTTCGCAATACCTATCAATAGGTCCATAGGATGTTGCACGGCTATTGAATTCTTACGCGCTCATTTATTTGTAGAAATTCAACCACCATATTGCATAGCCATTTGGGCAGTTGACTGTGGAGTGAATTTTGACCACCAGTTCCTCGTCGTCCAGCACCGCTTCAAGGCCCCTAACCATAAGCTGCATGTGCAATGTGTCACGGCCTACACTTCTTCTCCCCTTCAAGGGAAAACTCGTATAGAGTTCCTCAAAGCAGAATGAAAGCACTTTTTTGAGCCACCTCCGAGAAATCAGTTGTTTGTTTTCATTTCAGTGTTGCAATGCTTTGCCAAATATTCAACCCCCAATAATAGTTTCCCGAGGATTATATTGGAGCAACTTTTAACATACTGCAATTGAAAAGAAATGCGAAGCCGAATTTATTTAGACAACGGAATATGTTATGGCCATTTTAAGGTTCAATAATGCCATTCATGTAGTTATCCGAAGAAAATGATTAATTTGTTCAGTAAACGATTTCTTTCATAGTGAAACGAGAGGAGTAAATAGAGTTTTTTTGAACTTCATAATGTCTTTAAAACTTAATTTTTAATCACAAAGATGATCCATATGAACGCATATTTGATTAACAACATCAATTAAAAATTTGATCTTCATCAAAATAGATGTATTTGAACTAAGCGTTAAATGTTTTTCAATTTTATAAACTGACATAAAATGAGAATCAGAAAAGTATTATAATTTTCACATATTGAAAAAATATTTAGGAAACTCGAAAGATTACGGAAATTTGAATGGTTGGAAAGGAACTTAATGGAATTCGACTCAATTTTTGAATCAACAGGAGGTAATGAATTTTATCTAGAATTTGTGCCCGTGGTAATAGAATTATTATTAATATTTCCTTGCTAAAAGTTGATACATCTCATGAACTGATACATTTTTCCTTGTGAATTTCTCGTTCAGGAATTATCAACCAATGGATTCTCGAATCTATTTCTTCTAATTCTAATGAATATTTCTTTTGTTCAAATCCGATCTTTGATGCTAGCTTTCATAATCAATTCCTGCATAATTCTCCTCTTCTCTGAAACACACATGCTATACCTTGCAGTCTTTTACCTGTCCACTCCATTTTTGTGTCCGAATCGTTTTCAGCAAAATATTTAATGTCCAAAATAAAACTCATTTACTTTTCTTTTGCTGCGAAGACTGCTTCAGAAGTCCATCTTTGATGCACATTTCAATCATGCAACAATTATGGAAGTAAATCCTTCGTAAGAAAGTGAAAAGAAAATGTCTGCTATACATGAGGTAAATTTTTGTAAGAATTACGTGGCTTACTGGAAATATATTTTTTCATAAGACGATGGGAAAATTCGACCGCACTCTATAATTCACGGTAAGGTCAAAACAAAACTCTATCGCTCCTCCTCAATGAATAGAGAATACTGGAAATGGCCATAAAATGAAGATGTCGCAATGAATGGTAATTCATATAATTACAAGAATAAAATTTCTTCATTGATAGGTAAAGGTTAAGGCGAAATCGTTTTTATTTTTTTAAAAGATAGTTTGTAAATTAACATAAATGACTTACAACCCCGTTTCTGAAGCGAAATTACCTCAAATAATTGATTGTGAGATTTATGCTATTTCTTAACCTATGTTGAGTGCTAAAAGTAATGAAAAGTTCGAAGTAGTGATTAAATAATTGGCGGAAAACACGAACAGTCCAATATTTCTATGACTTCGAAATAACATTAGTTCCATAATAATGATGAAATATTTTAAAAATGAATGCGTAATGCTCATTTTGTTGGAAAATTTAAGGGTATAACTAACCTCTGTTAACTTAACCATTTGCTCAATGTTTCTGATGAAATACATACGCAAACGCTCAAAATTACCCGCCTGATAACTACTGAGTTTGGGCAGCTTGATGTTCTGCCTTCGCTCAGCTCTTCAGGACTTCCGAGGAATTTTCCCTTGAAATGAGGGAGGAGTAGTG
This sequence comes from Ischnura elegans, assembly GCF_921293095.1. NCBI lineage: Eukaryota > Metazoa > Arthropoda > Insecta > Odonata > Coenagrionidae > Ischnura > Ischnura elegans. The sequence continues at coordinate 15,371,188 of NW_025791657.1, forward strand.
GGTCGTGACACATCACACATGCAGCTTATGGTTAGGGGCCTTGAAGCGGTGCTGGACGACGAGGAACTGGTGGTCAAAATTCACTCCACAGTCAACTGCCCAAATGGCTATGCAATATGGTGGTTGAATTTCTACAAATAAATGAGCGCGTAAGAATTCAATAGCCGGGCAACATCCTATGGACCTATTGATAGGTATTGCGAAGTTTTAAGATCAGAAAATGTTTACAGTGTGTGTGTGAGTGTGTGCAGCATCAAGTTATCCGTCACTGGGACTTGATCCGTGGAACCTCTGCTTCGAAGCATGATACTTTACCCACTACACCACCGGAAGGATAGGGTTTTACGGCAGTCTCAATGCCCGATATTTAGGCTGTGTCCGATGATGTCCCGAGGAGAGTAGATTCAATTCTAGGTGAATCGAGGGCGAAGCATACTTCGGAGAATATGGCAAACAATTCGTAGCTGGATCTTTTGCGCCTTGTCACAATGCGACGGGTGTGATTATTTCCCCGGTATAAGGGATATATTGCTTTTAAAACTCCCGGTTGTATGAGAGCATTGCGAGGGCAAAATTTTGGAAGACAAGTAGTTCCTGAACTGGCCGCTCTCAGACGCCAACGAGCTTTGCGTTAATTTTTTCCGCCACTGTACATAAGGTTCTCTAATCTGTCGTTCTTTAGTTCACTGGTAATCTCTCAGTCCTCTAATGAAGATTGAAACTGGTTTACTCTTCATATGGTATGACCACAGAATAGGGACTCCGTTATCAGGTAGGTAATCATAAAGGTCACCTAATGAAGCTAGCACGTAAACTGCTGGGGCCAAGATTCTACCCAGTGAGCAGAGGAACTATGACCGCCATTCTCCAGTAGAGTGAAGCAGATGACTAACTGATTCTTAGCTCGTTAAGTCTCCCTTCATGAGAATGTATCTCGTTTCTGCATATCACGACATTTTAAGTAATAATAAGCCATGGTTAACTTTGCACTTACTGAAAAGCATTGCCCAGCTCGAAGGCAGCATCAGAATGTGTTCCATCCTGCAAGGTACTGCTTAAAGGTATACGATATAAATTGTTAATCACTTGTAAGCATTGCTAAGCTATAAGAGTACGCGTAACTTAGTACCTTATCATAGAATTCAGAATTAAGTCAAAATTCATCATATTGGATGCTCGGATAACCTACAGGTATAAATCACTACTGCATGCAGAGCCCCCTCAACCATTTGATATTGGGGAATGAAAAACGAGGGTCAGCATCATCGATTTTCCCGCAAGTGTCAAGTTATCGAGAGTACAGTTTTAATTATTCTAATGTTGATCATACGGCTCTTCTAAGACATAAAAAATCATAAAAACTAACCATTTATGAAATTTGCCAGTGCAAGACCAATATGGGCCATTCAAACATTTTTTAATAAGATGGCTCCCCAGATGAAACCTACTACCATTTCATACTGCTAAACTTAGAATGCCAAACTTAGTAAAAAAAATTGGAAGAAGGGACAACCTTCAGGCAAACCTCAATATTTCATATAAATATGAAAACCAAATTGAAAAAACTACTTAATGTAAGAATACAAGATGTGGCAAAAATTCATTATATTCGAGGCAGGGCTAGTTTTCAGGCATATCTCAGTCCTTCGTGTAAACATGAAACTCAAATGAGCCATAGTACACTTTAATACAGTGAGCACACTAAGCTTTGGAGTTGAGTGATTGGTGGATTTGTCCTATGGGAATGGCATAAAAATCACTATTAACCACAATTCCACATTCAATATGACTGCCCTCACTCTATGGCAGGTTGATGGACTTCCATTATATCGATAGCCTGAAAGTTGTACTATACACTCGTTTTTCATTGTCAATTACCATTCACTGAAGGGAGGTATTTTGATTTTTCATAGTAAACATTAAAGTGTGTTTCAAAGGTGACATTTCAATATATTTGCATTAACTTTATCACTAATATAACAAGTTGTACGATCAAACAAATCAAAGGCTGCACATCAGGCAGGCCCTTATTTTTCATAATAGAGAGAAGTTTTGTTTTCCTAGTCTCAAAATGATCCGAATGAGGTTTATATTCATTTGTTTAAATTTGGTTGCTTTTAAAAAATTTGCGACCCGTGTCCCAAGGGCCCCACGTACTGAGGACCCTCAATAGAGATTTTTGGAGCCAAAAAAGTGCTATTTCTACGTAAAACAAAAAGTAAAGACCCTTAAGACTTATTTTCCGTTTGTTTTGACCTATCATTAAACGTTTACGAGATATCGTTCATCGTAATGCCATCCCCCCCAGGGCACCTCCCTACACTGTGGCTCCATTGAGGTATGTCCTCTTCCACTTACTAGAGCCTTACCCTACACCACCTCCCCTTCCATGACCTAGAATTTGCTCCTGCAGGCAAGATTCACATGCCAGTGGTAGAGAATTGAAAAGTTTATTCCTCTTGTGTCATGATTAGTATTAATTAAGCCTTTAATGTCAATGTTAACCCTTCAAGGCCATTCTATGTACCGTGTGCCGACGCCTTAAACCTTAGTTTGCTGCTACAATATGACCACGCACCATTTCCGCATGCTTTGTTATAAACTGCTCTTTATACACAAAATGTTATTAGTATTTGATACATTTGCTCGTGAATTATGAAGGAATGAAAGAAATTAACAGGGCTTCAAGGGCCATAACAGTCGATAGAAATATTCAAGGAAAAGAAACGAAGCCTTCAATTCACATTTGTAGATCCAAGTGGGGAGATAGTTAGCTCTTATGTATAGTGTGCAAAGGATAGGAAATGCTAAGTTTTTTAGGATGTAAGGAGAAAAATGGTGAAAAAACTAGTTCAACTTGAATACACATAACGTTCCTTTTAAGAAAAGGCCAACAAAAAAAAGCATGAAATCAAGTCTAAATTCAGACATTGAACTGGTTGAAAAACAAAGATGAAGAAATACTTGGCTCAATGTTACTCATAGTATGAGAAGTGCTGTGATTTTTCTATAACCTAATGGGTTTCAAATGTATCAGACTTTGTGCGAGAAAAATAGTAAGAAATGCATTTCATCCATGGAACAAAATGAGAATAACTGTTAATGCGGAGGATAAGGCAATTCAAAAGTTAAAAAAATAAGCAACTAATGGATTTACTTGCGACGACATAAAGAGAGAGTGGAAACTACCCTGGAGATTAAAAGAATAGAACATTTTGTAGCAAAACTTGATGATTTGTTTGATATTACAAGGGGTGCTGGTATCGCGTTTTTGACACACGCAGTTAATCCTTCAGATGAATGTGCATGGGATGATGAAGTAAGATTCTTATGCAATCAAATAGGAGCACGAAATGCAGTTATTGGTGGAATAGATATCAGTGTGCTCAAGGAGAAAGAAAAGTTGTTGCTCCCCGCTCTTTTTGCTGCATCTGCTCCCAACAGTGGCTTCAAGACCCTAAAATTATGAAACTGTTAACCTGGACTAAGCAAAAGGACTACAATAGAGGTTTTCAAACTACTTGTGGTACCTGTATGAGGAGTTGGTAGACCCGTCATTCTTTGATGGATCATTTTCTGGGTGTGAAAAGGAAAACGTGATATGGACACATGAGGGAAAATATGATCTACCAAAGATCGCATTCTATAAACGTAAAGATCTGAACAGGGTATCTATATCAAATTTTGTCACTACTAATTCGAGAAAGCCATTTAATGCATTGGAAATATGAACTGCATTCTTTGATGTGTCCTTGCAAGAATGGTATGAACATCCTGATTACAAGAATGATTTGCAAATTCATCGGGGACTTTAAGCGGTAGATGATTGTGCATAGAGAGGCGTTAAGTATAATACAAGATTTTAAGTCAGTCATGTAGAAGGAGAATAGCCTTCAAAATTAATTAGTAACAATAACTGTGAATTTTCATTGTACCACAACCCATAACATGCACAAATACACTTCAAATGCAAAACATGGGGTGTCAGTCAAACATTATAAATACGAATATGTATTTTGATTTGGTAAATATGTACTGAAATTCATGGAAAAGTAAAGATACGAGCAAATTGATCACTTTGATTCGAAGCATTGTCATGGCATTTAAATTCTTTCTAACGTAAGCAAAATTTCTTCAAAGACTACATGTTGCCATCAAGAGCAAGGTCTTTACCAAGGGAGGCGGGGCTGGAGGGGAAGTCTCTAGTAAGTGGTGTGGGTCGTACCTCAACGGAGCCGCAGTGTGAGGTAATGCCCTGGAGGGGTGGATTGCATTACGATGAACGATATCTCGTAACGATCTTCAACTTTCAATCAATTCAAACTTACATTACATCATTATCATGCTGGCCTCGGTGGCGGTGGAGTAAAGTCCTCACCTGCCAAACCAAAGGTCGTGGGTTCGAATCCCGCCTGGGTAGGTGATCCCTATCCAGGGCATGGATGTTTGTGTTGTACCTACTTTGTTAATATTGGAAACTCTCTTTGTAAAAGGTCGTCATATGCTGTTTAAGAGGAAGTTGATAATAAATAAATAATGAGAGAAGAAACTGCAGAAAAAAAGAGAAGTTGTCAGTAGAAAAGAAAGTTAATGCATTACATCAATTGGAAAAAATATGAAAACTGATAAAGTGTATTTTTTCTCCTTGCAGCTCACTCCCCCTAATATTTTACCAGGAACTATAAGAAGGTTAAAATTCCAAAATTTAACATCACGTTTTCCTGCAAAGGTAGTATTTTTTCATCCTGAAGCTTGAGACTTGATATCCAAGGATGAAATTGCATTTTATCGACACGGTTTTATTATTTACTTAGCTCTATTTTTAAATTTTAGCACTTTCTCATTGCCTATCTTCGTACACTAAGCCATTCATATCAATTTGTTTCCCGCATTTTGTTCAACCCCAGTAAATTGCGTGCATTCAAACTGATCATTTACATAAATCCAATTCATTATCCTCAAATCAGAACAACCTTATTTAAATTCCGCCATTTTCAATTAATTTCACATTACACCATATAGTGTTGCGTAGGTTACCCTGTGAAGTTACCTTTTCCTCAATTGGAATGCACTGTTCTGATTCTGTGGGTCCCTATTCTATGGTATAAATATTTCCTTAATGCCCTCGGTGGTCAGGAATCCTTTCAACGAGATAAAACTATATTTTCGCCTGCCACATAAACGTTAGTTTTAGAATGGAGAATTATTAGGACAAATCATAAGAGAATGCCATGTATGAGCTTACGCAAAAAGATTCATCTAAAGCGTAGCGTAGATGTATCAGCGTACTTCTCCATGTGGGAACATGTTCACTGATGAAGAGGGAACACGGGAGACTGAAGGCATTCAAGATATGGGAGTAGAGAAGAATTGAAAAGGTAATTGGGCAGAGAAGAGCATTAAGTGCTGAGACAAGTGGTGACAAGTGGCATCCTCTAGATGAGATACGGAGGAGACAAGATATTGATGGAGTGAGTATTGAGCCAAGAGAAGACGTTGAAAACATTAATAGAGGGTAGAATGCTGGGTAAACAAAGGAAAAATATAAAATTTTATAGGTTTTTTTGCAAATCGATGAGAGGGAGGCCATAAGGGAGGGGAGACTCCCAGAATACACCATGGAAAGATGCCTTATCAGTAATATACTTCTGTAATTATCACCTGTGTAGAGATTTTAAATTAGAAAAAATCTTACGAAATGAGGAATATTTCACCAAGAACTACCATTTCATAAGTTTAAAATTTCTCTCTTGAACCACCGCTCCCGCACAATATTCACCGAAGATAAACACTTCCATATTACATATATAATACACATGATACAGTCATCTTGCAGGAATATACATGAACCAGATAAAAGCTGGGAAGAAAAGTCATCAAACGGGTCTGCAAGGAAGTTAAATGCTATTGGATCTTTTCAGAGTCATATGGCAACATAAAAAATTATAGTATAATCTGATTGTTCCTTTTAAAAGTTATCAGAGTGAGGCATCAGGAATACTAAACGTTATTATTTTATTCTGATATCCAATTTACTGGATGGTAATCATGTTCCATTGGAATGACAATTCAGTGGTGAATTAAGCATCAAACGACCATACATATGACCCATTATGATCTGCAAAGTGATTTCCAAAAAAAGTTAAGGAAGATAAGTGAAATTAAGCTACTATGTTTAGTTAAAAAGGATAATATGGGGAATGATGCATTGACACTATCTTCAGTAAAAAAATGCCAAAACTTGCAAGGAAGAAATAGACATGGAATATTTGTAAGTAACAAAATGCCAAAACTTACTCATGGAAACTTTTTGTGTAAATATGAACGATGCGAGTCGATGGCTTTTGCAGAGGAAAATTTACGGAGAGGAAGGAAACACTAACTTGGAATACTTCCATAACATAGCAACAAGGTGCATTCTAAGATATGGTCCCTAATGGCTAAAGATGCATATTTCAGGGAAAAGAAGAAAACCATGGTCCAACATTTTACAAAAAGCATCTCGAGGTATATACGTGGTCCGATAAAGAAATGTTACATCTTTAATGTTTTGAGTGCCACAAGGGAATGCATTTGCATTGATTTCCCATGCATGTATCAAAAACAACTAACTGTCAGTAATTATCAGACACTGACCCCAATAAGTCCATCTTCCATTCACCCCTACCGCAGTGTTCTGCACTCATAAGATACAAACATGCAGATGATGAATAAAGACTTTTCAATGATCCGCTAAGGACACTGAGTTTTTGAACAGGTCTCAGTAGGAATTCATTCTTTCCTCAAACAAAAATGTACAAAGAATAATGCTGGGTGCAACCTCATGCCTATATTTCATTTTAAGGAACTCATACAGCCACATTTTTTTCAATAATGGCAATCATTTGAGAAAAAAATACCACTAAAACGAATAATTAGGCGGCTTAAAAGCACAATTTATGAATATCCCCAATAACAGCACTAAAAGTAGAATTCTTAATTAACGTAAACACGCACTTCAATACATGTATTAAAATGAGCATCTAACAGAACACGAAAAGGACATTCACAAGGAAAATATAAAGAAAGCTTCAAGGGAAATGCCATGAGCATCCCTCAATGATGAGCACTAACAGAAAAATTATGAACAAATGGAAATAAGCATACCATGGTGATCACCGAAGAGAGTGTCCATAGTCTTCATGCTACTTGAAAAGCATTTTACAACCACAAAACCAACAGGCAAATTCAAAAATATGAACATCCCCAATAGAAAGCAGTAAAGTATTTCTGAGCAAACGCAAATAGGCACTATCAGCACTCAAAAAGGAAATTCATTAGCACAACACATAAATGCAGCTTAAAAACATGTATCATGAGCATCCCTTAATACTCGGTAATAAAAGAAGAACTATGAACAAATGGAAATATGCAATCCATGATAGCTATTAAAGAGAGGGCCCGACAGAACTCAAAAAGCAAACTCACAAGCCTAATAGAAGGATGCAGCTTTAAAGGAAATGTAATGAGCCGCCATCAATGACAGCACTTAAACTATTATGAAAAATACAATAAAGGCACTTAATAAATTCAAATAAAGCAAGCATCTACAGTCTATAAAACACTCGAAAAGTATACCTATAAGCATAAAATGATGAAGGAGCTATAAAGTATGTAATTTTATGATAATCCCGCAAAACTCAGTACTAAAAGAAGCAAGACCAACATACAATTGGGAAGTGCCATCTCTTTTAGTATTAAGAAGAGAAAATGTGAGTTGAATCCTAAATTAATACAGTAACACCTCTTTACATCGTAATGTAGGGAATCAAAATATGGGCAATTTCAAGTATGGAGGTTCACTACAGAGAGGTTTCAGTGATAGGCACCATTTTTTCATATACTTTAGAAATGAAAGGCACTACTGTCTTTTAAACCATCATATTTATGTGTTTAAACAAACATGCATGCCTAAGTGAACATGTATTCATTATTAAATAATTGCGAAAGGCGAGCACTATCACATGATTTTTACCATGATTCGAGAGAAAACGATGTGATCCTTCAGGGATGCTGACTTATATAAAATATTTGAAGGGCCCAAACCGTGGATATTACCCTGGGAAATTTTATAAGTAGTGAGTTTTGAAGTTTTTTAAGCATTTTAGAAGAGTCATATGATCAACATTAGAACCCTGATAACTTAAATCTCGATATCTAGACACTCCAGGGAAAATCAGCAAGCCTGACAAATTTTTTCCTCACAGCCATAACGAATTTTTGCGGGGGCTTCGGCCCCTTCAGGCCCCATGGAGTTGGCGCCACTGTGATCTTTCTTAGTTCATCAGTCACTCAAATGATTAGGATAGTGGGATACCTTTTTTCTTATTTATTGTTAGGTATGCTCTCATATGGAACAAAATGGCCACAACTGATGAATAACGTGAAAATTACAGCATATTATAGGTGTATAAGAAAAAAAATAAGGGTAAAACATTTATCGCTGAAAATGCCATTCCATGTACATAGTCGCGGCTGCATTAATGGTCTCTAGTTGTCTTGGTATGATTTGTGGAGGTAGTTTGCTGTCTCGGGGGTGTCTCCTTGGTATGATAAATGGAAGTTTTAAGATACAAAGAGTTTCACAACATGGAGGTTTGCCTATAAATTTACATGTAAATCTGATGGGACTATAGGGGTGGTATAAAGTATGGAGGTTTACGATGTAGAGGTTCTCTACCTACAGGTTTTACTGTATATTGAAAAATTGCAAAAAGATTCCCCGACACAAACCGCCACCCGCATCAATTTAATTAACTGCGATTAGAAAACAGATGCAAGAGGAAGGGGAAAATGGTGTAAGTGCAAAAGAGGAGAGTGGCAATGTAGGGAAAGGAGCAGAATCTATCAGCCTTCCTAAAAGTTAAGATCTGGAGAGGATAAAATGAGGGAGTCAAGAGATGAACACCCAACGTAGCACTTGTCATGCTGACTTCAAGGCAGAGCAATCCATCAATGGGATCTATAAAGTTTGGGTTTCCAGTATGTCTTGTCTTGAGGTTGTTAATGCAACACTTTTTTCATTGAAGGCAAGGATGTTTCTACACTCTGAATATTGGTCCACTCCTGCTCTGACTATTAGGCTTTCCATCTATCAATTAGAGTGAGACAAAAATTTGGAATCCTAATCATTTAAATTAGTTAGCAAGGCCATGTTATCAAAGGGTCTGAGGGCAGTGTTTGCCCTCAGAAGCTACTGACATGCAGATGATGAATTGAGATTTATCGATGATTCACTAAAATACCAGTATCAAAGAAAAAATATTTCAATAGACTTATATTTGAACAGAAAGCAATAGGAATTCATTTCTCCTCCAACAATATAGAACTTAGATTGATGCTAGGCAGAACTTAGTGCCCAAATTTCTTTCAAACTGTTATATATTTTGAATTGTAATTTAATTCATTATATTGTTTCTGAAATGAACACCTGAGTAATATAAGAGTCCTATTGCATAAATGTCATTTCTCTTACCCCCAACAAAAAAGTGCTTCTCATGATGCCATAAAGGAAGTCTCTTTTTCGGGAATTCACTGGTTCAGTGGTGATCACTTGGTCTTCCCATGAAGATGTACACTGGTTCTCAGCCGATTTTATGACTATTACCAATAATTCCCTCAGTGATGGCCATGAACTGTTTCAAAAAGATAAAAAGATATTTACAACAGTCAAATAAATGCAGGCAGCAGAATAAGGACATATTAGGAAAATTATGAGGGTCGTAATATAACAGTTCATATTATCAGAGTCTAATCTAGAGTCCATCATTGTTCCATATGGAAACATGTTCAATTAGCAAGAAGGACAGTGGAAGACTGAAGGTGTTCAAGTTGTGAGAGTGGAGAAGAATCAAGATGGTAAGTGGATGAAGAGGAGAAATGAAGTGCTGGAGATGGTGGGTGAGGAGAGGTAACTTCTACAGGAGATACAGGCAAGAAAGAAGGCATGGATGGAAAAAGTACTGAATGAGGACAGAATGTTGAAAACAGTTTCACGGATGGAAGAATGTTGGGCAATATGGGGAGAGAAAGGACAAAAAGAGGATATTTAGTTAACTGCATGAACTTTCCAGTGGAAAAAAAGACATGTTTTCATCACGCACCAGAGAATTCTTTAGTTTTTTTTCTTTAAAATGGGAGACGGTGTTTTTCATGTTGATTTTTAACGTCTTAAACGTAAGGCGTTCGACATATATGGTCTGGCATGCTCACGTGGGGCTTCCATTGACATAGTCAACTCCAACTCCATCATTCCAAAGATAGGTTTCCCCTATATATCCCATCGGCTAATATTTTCAAGACAAAGTATTTCTCTTCTTTAACATCCTACAATGGAGTGAGTACTGAGCAGGGAAGAGATGTTGAAAACAGTTTTATAGGGTTAAATGTCGAGTGAACAAGATAGAGAAAGGAAGTGAAAAGGGTTTCTTAGGCCTTGTTGCAATTTGAAGGGAGGAGAGCCTACCAGAATTCTTCCCAAGTACGTTTTACATGGGGCACATCATAGCACAGGTCAGCACTGCATACATATCTCAATCTTGCGTGCAATAATTATTGAGCAGAAGAATGCAATATTGCTTTACACGGTACTCATAACCACATTCATTAAAATAAATGATGGTTACCCAAGTAACATTGACCGTTGGGCCTCGGTTGGGGAACCGTAGTCACGGTTGGCTCATTGTGGGTGGATATGCCTACCAAATTCCGCTGTTGGCCCAACGCAGATATTGTTCGTCGGCCCAACGAAACGATTTATGCTGTTGGCCCAACGGAAATCCCCAACGATGGCCCTACGAAATGGATTATCATTGGGCCACCGTTGGGACATCATACATTTCCTCAATTTCCGCCATGAGAGCTGCAAACAAAATTCCGACAAGATCTTTAACGTAGAGATGGGCGAAATTCCATTGTAATCGATTTATCGTATCAAATGGTTATCGGATCAGTAGCATCTATTCATTAAAAAATAGGGATGGCATAATCGCTTGCTTTGACAGTCAGTGCTACCGACTATGTGCAGGCAGAATAATTATTTTAAGTTAATTTTTTAAGAATATATTATAAGATAATTTTTGGAAATTATGTATAACTCTTTTTTAAGTAATGGTCTGCTAATTTTCTGGTGTTTTCAGCATGGTATTTGACATAAATGGTTCCAAGAAGCGGAGGCTTCTTTAATGCGACTTGTTAGTATATATATCCCGGAGGGCACACGAAAAATTGTAGACTTATAAGATCTGTCTGTTTCGAGTCTAACTTAACCGATGGAAGTTCGATATGGGCCGTGAATAAGCACGATGTATACCTAGATTGCATACGTTGCAGGATACGGTTCACATGTTTCCCTAGCAACCTAACAACCAAGACTTGTTTGGTTGTTAGGGCTTTGTCTTTGTGATAGCAGTTAAATAAAATAAGTCGAGTGCTTCTAACAAAAATAAGGCATTGACCTCATTTGGTAAGTCTTACAAAACTGGCATTCCTAAAATCATGTTACCTTAAACAGATCGTTTCGTGGAATTTTAAACTTTTCATCATTAATTAAGATAGATCGATACGTATATTTTTTCAGATTGTGGCATATCTAGTATAAGTGGAAGTTTTAATGAAAACAGTGTTTCAATGGACAAAGTGAGTGATTTAGTCATCTCTGAAGAGAATGAGATTGAATTTGTAGGAGTAAACCTAAATAACAACTGCACAATTATTATTTAATGGAAAATACATCAACTATTATACTCAATCAGTGTTTCTGTGATTCCTATTAATATCCCTAAATCTTGCACTTATTAATCCAATTAAGTAAAATGGACTAAACTTAACAATTTCGTTACCGAAGACCAGAGAATAGGAATTGTGAAGGCAATTGAATCAAATAACTCAGGGGTACATCTTGCAGTGTGACATGTTTGAAATCAAGGAGGATTACTTTGAATTACCTCTTACTTAATTGTTAGAAGTGGTACCATTGATATATTTGTTGTAAAAAAATTAGTACCTGGATGCAAATTGCAGTCCACCCAGATTTTATCTAAGTTTGTTTTGTTGCCCTACAAAGAAGATGGACAGTTTTTGTGTGTGCCATATTGTATTATGGAAAGGTGCTGTTGAAATTTTCCTAATTTTGTCCTAATAAAAATTGTCCTAATTTGTGAAAATAAAAGTTGGGTACCTTCTGAACTGATATTGATTTTTTGTTTTCCACTTTTAACCACTGTAACCTTACTTTGTCCTATAGCATTTATTGTTAATGTATTTAATTTCATTTTGATTTATAGGGAGTTAAAGGTAAAGATTCTATCTACCGGTATCATATCAAGTGAGAAGGTTAATTAATTTAACTCTCATTCTATAAAAATGAGAAATGCCAGTAAAATATAGCTTTTGTTGGGAAACGGATGGCAGAATTTAAAAGGGCCAACGGTGTATCGTTGGAGAGGGGTTGGCCTCTAGTTGGGAATACTAAGGCCCGACTGTAATGCTCTGTTGGCCCATCGTTGGGGAATTGTTGGTTGGGATACGGTTGGCGAGGTGGCCAAATCATACCATGGGCCAACCGCTGTGTCCCACCATCTGCCAACAGAGGGCCAACCAAAAATGTTACTTGGGTAGCCAGCTTGAAAGCCTCATTTGGATACAAAAATCAATGGTTACTAAAATCAAGCCTAGAAATACTTTTTTATCCACAACAATGAAAAGAAGCAACAAAACAGATCATGATTAAAAAATTGCTGTGTTAGAACTGAAACCTGTGATAAAATAAATGATAAATAAATAAACAGTGTCAAAGAAAATAAAAGAAACACTTTGAAAACATGTAGAACCATTACCAGTGAGAAGGTGCAAGAGCTATCAAATTTAAATGCCCGTAGAAACGGTTCATTTATTAGTATTCAGGCGATCCAGATGGAATTACAAAAGAGTGCCTATCAATACTCAAGAAGCATGCTCACTAATACAAAATAATCAAAGTACTGCAGGGACAAGTTTGTAATTGGTTAGCACGCCTGACTGGAAATCGGGATATCCGGGTTCGAATCCCGGTTAAGTCAAATATTTTTCATGGCGAACTTCATCCTTTGGAGTATTAAAAAAAATTATCATGTAGATACAAAGTAGTTATCATGAGGGTATCTCCAAAAAATCAGCACTAAAAAAAGTGTTATGAAGAAATGGAAACAGGCACTTCATGATAGAAGATAAAAGGAGTTTCTATCAGAACTGAAAAAGCATTCTCACTAGTACAAAAGTATCACAAAGATTCAGATCAGTCGTCATGATTAACCCCTAACAATCATCACTTAAATTATCATTATCAACAAAGGAAAATAGGCACATCATGACGGCATTTAAAAAGTGTATATCTGCACTGAAAAGGCAAGTTCAATGACAAAAAATGACCATGCAGATTAAAAGCCAATTTCATGAGCATCCCCCAAAAATCTGCACCAAAAGAAGCATTATAAACAAATGCAAAAGTGCACTCCATGATGACAATTAAAAAGAGCCTCTATCGGCACTTGGAAATGCAAATTCACAAGCACAAACTGATCGGGCAACTTCAAAGCAAATACCATGAGCAACCCCTCATAATCAGCACTCGGAGACGTATTATAAACATAATATGGCAATAGCACATCATGAAAGACATTAATAAGAGATGTCTATCACCACTCCAAAAGGAAATTCACAAGCCCAAACAGTTTGAGACAGCTACATAGAAAATGTCATGAGCATTCCTTAACCCATTTATGCCCACTAATTTTTTTTCATGAAAATTTAACTTTATTTACTTTTTTCGAACTTATTATTCCTCTGGACAACAGAAAAAATGTTGAAAAAAATCCTGAAGCATTTGTTTAAAAATTATGACATGGGTCGTTTTCGACCCACTTCGACCCATTGGTGAGCACATTTAGGATATTGACTATTGGAGCGTTTTCCAATAGGCTCTTCAGAGTTATTGACGTGCAACTGCTTTATGATTTCCAATTTGTTGTCTTTTGTTTTTTAATTGAAATTTTAATTAATTTACATTATTTTGGGAAAATTGTTAAAATAAAAAAAAATATTTTAAGATACTATTCATGTAAAATAATTGTTTATTTCCTTCTAAGTTTTAACAGTCAGAGATATTTTTATGGTACTCCTCAAAGCACTTATCGTGCAAAGGAATGCAACATATATAGCATGATTTTACTGTTTTACTACGACATAAAACGCATCTTCTTCTTGGCTGATCTGTGAGAATGATATGGTGCGGTCCACTCGTTCGGATTATCTCTGGAGGTGCAAACTTGCTTGTTGGTCCTGCTCGTTGTGGTGGAGTACCATATTTCTTCAATAATGATATTACAATTTCTCTTCTGAAAGCTAAACTGTCCAGTTTCATACCATAAGTCCTGCTGAGACACCATGCGTTACTCATGCATACATCCATCATCCATAGAAATATGGGCGTGTACCACTTTTTCCCACGAATGCCAATACGGTAATTAGAGATATTATTGTCCATTTGGTCTACACCACCCATGTTTCGATTGTACATGGCAATAACGTGGGGTTGTGGAATTTCAATTCTTCCTTTTACGGATGCTGAATATCTCGATGCCTTCTGCTGAGGTTCGACGCCAAACTGATTAGATAGCATTGTGACAACGTTATTGTCCATCCACCTAACTGCACTGATATTGTCCTCCCGGGATACACGACAGTCATATGTACCTCTCTCATTTCTTTTAAACACTTTAACATCCTGCAAGGGGCAGTTATCAATTCGGTTCACTCTAGCGGTTCCCGTTCCACCGTGGCCAAATTTTGTTAGTTCGTGTATTAGATTCGCAGAAGTGAAAAAATTATCAAAATACAGGGAGAAATTCAGCAGTGGATAATTTTTTTTAAGTTTTTAGCAAACCCCATCACCACAGATTCACCGAGCCCTCTTGATGAAGTGAAAACCCTTTTTTCCTTTACTTTCCCTTGGTAGATATCAAATTGGATGCAGTACCCTAGGCGGAGTGCAGCTACCCAGGCCTTGTAACCGAATCTCACTGGCTTTCCCTGAATAAACTGTTTGCATCCGTGCCTTACAAAGTATGGAATCATAGCCTCATCAATAGAAATTGATTCTTCTAAAGGCGCAAATCTACAAAAGTTTTTGTTGAGTTCACAAATGACTGGACGCAATTTTGCGAGACGATCGGATATGTCTAATGCACTATTATCTGCACAATGGATGTTCGTAAATATTTCCTCAAACTTGTTTCTTCTCATACTTCTAGACACCAGTGAATTGTAGACATCTTCCTTTTCTTCCCAATACATTCTTCTTCTTGGGAGCCAGTTATATCCGGACAAAAACAATATGCCTAAAAATGTATACATATCTTCCTTGGAAACCTGCGCACACCTATTCCTCGCTGCTGCATATCGGTTTGTAAACTCAACAAGTTTCGTAATGATGTTGTCATCAATAAAAAGTTCGAAAAACTCTAATGGGTGACTGGACGAGGATAAAGTCAGTGGAGGTATAAAACATGTACTCCAAGAATCACAAACAGGGGTAGTAAGATCACAACTGACCCATCTCCGTGTTATGTTTTGGGTTTTAGTTGACTTCCTTCTCCTTTTAGAATGGGATGATTCTTCAACGAATTTGATTTCCTCATCAACTTCACCAGGGTCATCTTCAATGTCAATGTTGAAGTCACCTTCCGCTTGCAGCTGCCGGCCACAAAGACGATCAGGATCGTTACATTCTTTGTCCTCGGAATCCTCACATGTTTCGTTTCCATCTTCTGGAGGAGTTATGTAAATATATACTTCATCTTTTACACCTTTTTCATCCAACTCTTCTAGCTCGTGAAGTATTTCTGTTGTAGTCAGCTGTTTGCGACTAAATTAGAGATATAAATTAGTCAATGAGCTCACGAAAAAAATATGTTTATAAAATAAAAATATGTCCTCTAGGAGTTATATACTAACCATGCCATGCCAAAATTTATTTGGACTAATGCACTTCAAAAGAATCTTATCGCAGTTCAGCAGAGAGAACGCTCGAATTCTGGTCAACCTAGTACGTCTGGTGTTGCCCAACAAACTAGCCTTATCTGCCCAGTGGGTCGAAAACGACCCACACCAATATCATGACCCGTGGCAGACACAGGAGACATGAAATTTGGTAATTGAATAAGGAATAATGAAATTGAGTGTACAAAGTATTGTAGCATGTCGTGTCATTTCGATTGAGCTTGAAAATTTTGGTTACATTGTACGTCAAAGTTATTCGAAAATCGCGGTAAAGGGAAGTAATTTTTTATGCCCACATTACAATGATTTGAAAATGTATCCTTGGAAATATTACTTCAGGAATGAATGACTTGCTTCCCTGATAGACGAAAATAACAACAATGTAGACAAATACTTCAAATTAGAGGGACTAGGATTTTTTATATCCCGTGGGTCGAAAACGACCCACTGGGCATATATGGGTTAATACTCAGGGTAAAGAAGCAAAACGCACAAATCTAAGCAGGTAGTATGTGCTAGTGATTGAAGAGATCAACCCTCAGTACTCGAAAAGCATCTTCACCAGCACAAAACAAACAGTGAGCTTTAATGAGAATCCCCCAAAAATCAGACGTAAAAGAAGCATAATGAGCAAATGGAGATAGCCACTTCAAGATGGCAAGTACAGCAAACATCTATCTCCTCTCATAAAAGAAATTTCACAGGCAAACATTTACGTAAATTCACAAGCACAAAAGAATCAGGCAGTATGGAAGCATTTGTCCTGAGGATTACCCAAAACCCACAATTAAGGATGCATTATGAATAGTTAAAATTAGGTACTTCACGATGGAAATAGTAAGAGTCGATCAGCACTCAAAATGCAGGTTCACTAGCACTAAATGATAATGCAGATTCAGGGCAGTAGTTATTATTAACACTCAATAATCAGCTCTAAAAGAAGCATTGTGACCGAATGAAAATAGGGTCTTCATGATGACATTCAAAGAGAGTCTTTCGGAACTCCAAAAACGAAGTAACCAGCTCAAAAAATAATCAGGCAGCTTCAAAGTAATTCTCACGAGCATCTCCCGATACTCAGGACAGAAAGAAGTACGTATTAAGAACGAATGTAAACAGCCACTTTTATGACGGTAATTAATAAGAGCGTCCATCGGCACTCAAATAACTTGCCAAGAGTTTACAGTAATCCCAACGTATGAAGCATATAATCAGTCAACAATGATAAGACGACTTTAGTTCTAAGTTATCCTTAACCGGTATTCCAGTCAGTAAATCCTCAAGATTCAAACAAAATAAACGCACCAAACCGATACCAACGCTCAAAACAAGGTTGGCAAAAAATATCTTCGCTTTTAAATATCACATCCCAGAATATAACTCATTTTTTCACAGACCTCGAAGCTATAAACGGAGGAGTAATAATTAAACATCTCCTTAAAGATTTTTCTACTTAGTTTTTATTCAATTTTATTTGCCAAGAAGTAGCGGTTTTTTGCTATAAATTCACAACAATTTCATGTTTTCGTAATGTTTCTAACATCGCGAGAGTGATTTCCGCAACACCTGACTGTGAGAAGAATGTGATACTGGAAACGTAATGAAAGGAAATTAATACCAATGATTTTCTACCATTTACATGATATTAAGTCACAAAAGATAAATGGATGGTAACATTTTGTAAACATTGGCGAACATTTAGAAAAAACAATCTCATTACGAAAGGGCCACACATCACAGAAATCTAAATAACATTCCCAAAAATATAGTCTTGGTACACACACGAAAAAGTAATTTTGATAAACGAGAAACAAAATGCATGATGGAGGTGCTGATATGAAAATATTCATTTTACGACAGCCAATCATCACAAAAACACTCGCCAATTGCACAGTATTCAGCTCCGCCATAAATATGGATAAGATACACGAATACGAATTCAGTGACAAGGATATGAGATATAAGACTATCTAATAATACCTCCAAATCACAACAATGAATGATGGATTCAGCACCAGCTCAAGATCTATTATGCGAACACGCAGTACATCTTAAGTTATTTGTTTAATAACAGCAACAACGCATTAACAGAATTAAATTGACTTATAACATTTTTACCAACAAAAACTACTAACCTCAACTTGTCGGAAGTCCTTCACCAAAACGAAATCCACAAGTAATGTCAAATAATGAGACCAATCTTCTAACGTACAAAAATTACAGTATGTTATTCCCCTGGATAAACACAGCTTCTCACATGTGCTCATGCTCATGAACTAATCGAGCTATCGCTCGAGTCGACTCAAAAGTCGAAATGCAAGTGCGCAAGGACATCGACTGATCGATATGAAAAGCCGCGCGGCGGTCGTTACGGATTGGACATACATTGATTCGTCATATGTTGATGTTCATATCCAGGTCATCTTCCACCACTTAAAAAAATCCCTTATTAATTTTTCAGATGTACTAAAATTTAATCTTGGTATGAAGCGAAACGTTTTCGAATTGAAGCATAAGTAAAAATTTCCTCAATAAAAAAAGTAGTCTTGGTGCCAACTTTCGTCTAGTTCCTTCCAAATCTGCGGTTATCTCCACAATTAGGGATGCATTTTTTAATCTTCCGTTTATAAATCCAAGACCATGGCCACTTACAAGGACCAGAACCTGGGAATTTCACGAACGCTGTATATTTAAATAATTTATGTTTCTTGATCAAATCTATTGTATCTAGTTAACCTAAGTTTTTATTAAAATCATAAACGTTTGACTTTGAATCGTAGTCTCTTCCTAGTGTTTAATTGAGCAGGGCCGTTTTCCAGGCTTGATAAAATTTAAATTTAATGTAATCAACGAAGGAACCTATATAATTTATTCACAAAAATTACTATCTTAGCCCCTGTATGACTTATTTTACATCCAAGGATGTACCCAGGACCATGACTTTGGGGGGGGGGGAAGCCAAGTTGTGACATTTTAGCATGGAAAAGGAGAATGGCAGAAACATTTTAAGAAAATTATAACAGCGTTTTATTAGTTTATGAGGTTATTTAAAAAATAGTTTTATTTTAGTTACTTATCTTATAAATACAAATACATATTGTATTTTGTGGGTTAAAGGAAATTTGTTGAATACTTTCGTTTCAATTCAGTACAGAAGACATTTGCGACTTTTACTTCTAGGGGGAAGGGCAGCTGCCCCCCTGCCTCTTGCTGGGTACGCCTATGAATTGAAGTATGAGTCTGTATTGTCGAGGCTTCCTTTGTGTTTGCATACAAATGAAAATGGGATTAGTTGAAATTGATGGTGGATTTCATTATTTTGCATGAAGAGTATTTCATACATTTTTTATTTAGTGTTCTTCATAGATTCTTGTTGGAAAATCAAGCTACAGAAAGCAGTGGTGTGGCCAGGAATTTAGTTCGGGAAGGGGGGGTCCAAAATCAGGGGGGAAATTTTCGAAAAACAGTGTACTAATTGTAAGTAATGGGTTTTAAACTAATTTTAACACTTTTCTCAATCGAGAAAACCTCAATTGTTAATGGAATATTTAGTAAATGCATGATTTTCAATGTTTTGTTTCCATTTATGAAGTAAAATAATTAAGATTATATATTTCAGGAGGGGACCTTACCCAACGGCTCCCCCCCTATCCCCGCTGGCTACGCCACTGGCATAAAGAAAGCCAATATGGCTCATGCGATGTGAATGGTGCAGTGAATAAAAAGAAAAATCACATAGCATCGTCGTATTTACACTGTTGAGGTCATTTACTAATTGCGTCAATGCCATCTGACTGTGACTTCTTATGCCTCATCGTTTCTTTCATAAGTTCTAGTTTTATTTTTCCAGCAATTAGCAGAGGCATATTAGGGACGCACGAAAATGTTAAAAATAATGTAGTCATTAATATTCATTAAATCAAAAAACAATTAATAAGATAAAGCTGGAGATACACAATGGTAAAGTCGAGCTGATAGGCAAAAGACCGAATGAATATTAACGTCATTCATTTAATTCATTCAGCCATCATTCGATTGCATTGAATAACAAATTGTCTGCGAGATTGCTTTTAAATATCTGAAGTTCTTTGGATGACTTGAGCGCTACGGAAAAATTACTAAACACAATCTCATAAGAATGGCTTAGGGACTGCTTGTATTTGAGATGAGGGTTCCGACAGAAATGGTGACTTAAAGGTAAAAGGTTTCTTTGTGGGGGAAAGATACTAATGGCATGTTTTTGAAGAAGGAAAATCTAACTACTTAGTACTATCATAACTTGCTTACTGGTGCCGGAGATAACTTTGTATTAATAATTTCTAATGTATTTAAATATTTATTTAGAGAATACATCACTTATGACCGTGTGTTCCTTACTGAATTACATGAAAATAGATTTGTATTCAGCCTAAAATACGTACCTGCCCAATTAAACATTTATGAAGAAAAAAATAAGGGATTTCCAACCATCTAGAAAACTTTTATGATTTTAAGTAAGGCTTAGGGTAACTATGGGTATGAGAAAAAATTAACTTATTAAAGTTTATAGCCTACGTCGAATAGATATGTTTGCCCTTACGGATGCTTAGCAAACACAGTTTTGAATTTTTAAGCGGATGATTATAAAATGCATAATTGTTGTAAATGGTAGCAAATTCGGACATGGGCGTATCAGCGGGTGGCAGGAGGGGTAACTGCTCCCCCACCCTAGAAGTGAAAATAAATTTTGTTCATAACAAAAGGTATGAACAAATGTTCCTTAAGAAGAAAAATTTTATTAGTTTAAGACATGGAACTACAAAAAAATCATTATTTTTCTGGCAAATAATTATAAAAGCTAAAAAATTGCTGTCATAATTTCCTTAAAATTTTGGTTTCATTGGCCTTTTCTGTACAAAAAAAAGTTACAAACTTGATCGACGACAGCTGGTCTCCACCCTTCCCCAGTTTTGATTCTTGGTTCGCCCATGGATTCGGAGCTAAACAAATGTTAGCACCAAGTCTGTCTTTTGTTCACCTGGGAGCTGTTTTTATCACAGCAAGATTAAATTTTAGTGCATTTTCATAACTAAGACGTCATTTTATCGTTAAAGAGAAAAAAACCATGACTTTGACCTGATCATCGTATATCCTTTCCAAAATTACCGCCTCGCGAATTTTGATATCGATGTGTATGGAGTTCGACTATTGAGTCGATAACGTCGAGTAACGACCGTTCGATTAGTGTATGAGCGGAAGCACATTCTGAGCCTGCGTTCATGATTACTACGTGACATGTAATGCAATGTATTCTCCATGGTTGTGTTTATCCCGTTAAATAGTAAATTCTGTATTTTTTGTACTTTAAGAGGTAGTGTTCTCATTCTTAAACATTTTTCGTGAATTAATTTTGATGCCGGACTTCCTTCTAATCGAGGTTAGTAGATACATGTTTGTAAACAAGTTTGTGGTTAAGCTATATTTATTTTAATGTGATTTTGTAGTCCTTTAAAAAGATTTAAGTTATCCTGCGTATTACCTTAATAGATCTTGTGTTGGTACTAGATCCTTCGTTTCCCGTTATGATTCGAAGAAATTATTAGATCATCTTGCATTCTCATGAAATTCATATCATATCCAAACATAATAAAAACATCATGAATATAGTTTCTCATGCACCAAGTTTACTTTTTGTTTGAAAGTCAACTCTATATAATCTACACAAAGTAAAAACATTTCTGTGTTCTGCGTCTCTTTCGTAATGTGATAATGTTTTCGAAATGTCCCCAGGTAAATAAACCAAGATACCATCCATTTATCTTTAGTGATTTAATATCCTATGAATGGTAACAATGCCATTTGTGCGAAATGCCTTTCGTTATGATTCCTGTTTCACATTCTTCTCTGACAGTGTCTCTGAAATATTTCACTCTCGCAATGTAAGCATCAAAAAATATCAATACTTGTGAGTTTTGTCTTTGTATAATCTAAGGGGAGTTTAGCGAAAACATAATGTGATCATGAGTGTGAAGGCAGGACACCTCTACTTTTGACAAATGCAATTGAACATAAACTTCGCAATCCACTAGCAATTTCTAATTTGACTCTACTGTTTATAATTTACATGTTTGTGAAAACATAAGTTCTTTTCTCGGATGTGGTAACAAAAATAGAATAAAAATGATTTCTTGTTTTGAATGTAGATATCCGTTTGTTCCAAAAAAGTTATTGCTACGTCGACAAATTTATGTGGGACATACCGGTTTAGAATGAGGTAGCACTGAAGTTTGCTTATCAAAAACGAAAATATAAATTTTTTATGTCCGGCCTAATGTATCAACATTCTATGTAGAGCATCGTTGTTCTGCACAATTTCGTACGTGCATCGTAAACTATTCAGGGTGATGGTTGACTGATTCTATGTTTCCTACGTTGAAAATCCTGTGCAATGCTGGTAAATTATCTGAGTGTTCATTGACGCCCTTTGTGATAGCAATCATGAAGTATGTATCTCTTTACATGTGCTCTTACTGTTTCTTTTATTGCTGGACATTGGCGGATACTCGTGTTGCTTTGAAGCTGTCCAATTGTTTTTTCTTGTGAGTTTGCTTTTGTAGTGCTGTTAGACGATCTCATCAATTTCCTATTTCCATATCTTTGTAGTGCTGAGTATTTGTGGAATCCCTTGAAATTTCCTATCACTATCTCGTATTTCTATGTGACAGTGATCATGTTTTTTAGTGCTGATGATTTATATCTCTAAACACCATAATAAAGTGCATAATTCCATTTGGTTATATCAGTTTATTTTAGTACAAAGTAGTTGGGAATGCTGATCACATATGCTTTAAAGCTGTCCTATTTCATTGTGCTTTTGAATTATATTTTCGAGTGCTGTTAAACACTCTCCTTCCGTGCCATCATGAAACACGTTCTTTTATTTGACTGTCATGCTTGTTTTAGTTTTGGGGGGTTATCATAAAATTTCCTTTGTAGCTACTTTATTAATTCACGCTTGTGATTATTTTTTTCGAGTGTTATATAGACTGTAGATGCTCACTTTAAATGCCTTGATTAAGTACCTATGTTCTTTGGTTCATAATCCTTTCAGTGCTGGTTATTGCTAGATGCATATTATATATCCTTTAAAGCTGCCTGCTTCTAATTTTCTTATGAGTTTGCTTTTTGAGTTCTGATGGGCTCTCTTTAAAAACTATAACTCTTTCATTACCTATAGTAATGGGGAACACCATGACATATGCTTATAAGCTGCCTTACTGTGCTGTGCGTGTGAATTTCCTTTACTGGTGCTGATTAAGTTCCTATTTTCATTTATTCAGAAAGCTTTTTTACTGCTTAGTATCGGGGAATAGTCATGGCATATGCTGAATACTTCCCTAAAAAGGAAATACGGGCAAGAAGAATTCCTACTACCTTCTTCGAGCAAGTTTGCTTTTTGAGTGATATGGACTGTAGACGCTCTTTTTAATTGCAATCATCTACTTCTTATTTCTATTTGTTCAGTATGCTTCTTTTATTGCTGATTATTTCTGGATTATCATAACATTTCCTTTGAAGATGCCTCCTTGTACTATAATTGTGAGTTTGCTTTTTGAGTTATGACAGACCCTCTCTTTTATAGCCATCATGAAATGTGTATTTTCATTTTTTCGTAACTCTTCATTATTGCTGACTATTGAGGGATGCTCATTTTTTAAATAGCCTGATTATTTTTTGCTTGTGGATATCCTTTTCGAGTCCTGTTAACCCTCCCTGTAATAGGCATCATGAAGTGCTTATATCCCTTTGTTCAGATTGCTACTTTTAGTGCTGTTATTGGGGATGTTCATAACATGTGAATCTCCCATATTATTCTTGGTTTTTCCCTGTGTTTCTTGAATGATTGCCATATTTATGAAATGTTTACCATATAATTCTCTAATAAGGCAATATTGCTTCGAATTCCACCCAATATTAATCAAAGTTTTTCATCGTTTTAGGAAAGATTGAATTCCTGTTACCTTCTGTTAAAAAAAGGTATTTCTCTTGCTGTATCCTTTCTTCCATACATTTGACCTTAGTAAAACGCTGATAAATCTTTATTCATCATCTGCATGTCAGTATCTTCCGAGTGCAGGACACTGCGGTTGGTTTGAGTGGACAAAGCGTTGGTTTCAGTTTCAGGTTATTACTTACTTATCTTTTATTTGTAGTTTTTGATGCATGAATGAGAAATTAATTTAGGGGCATTCCCTTGTGGTACTCAAAACAAAGTCCAGCATTTCTTAATCAGACTGCGTATCTAGCTCAGGATGTTTTTTTGTAAAATGTTTCACCCTGCTTTCCTTCTTTTCCCTGAATTATGCATTGCTAGCCATTAGCAACTATATCTTAGTATGCAACTTGTTGCTATATCATGGAAGAATTCCAAGTGAATTTTCCCCCTTTTGGTAAATTTTCTTCTACAAAAGTCATCCACTGACAGCATTCATAGTTATAGAACAGAGCCTATGACTATTTCTTCCTATCAAGTTTTGGCGTGTGGTCACTTAAGAGTGCGTCAATGCATCATCACCTAAATTATACCTTTTAATTAAATGTAGATGCTTCGTTTCACTCGTCTTCCGTAACTTTTTGGAAATCTCTTTGCAGAACATGATGGATCATGTCTTATGCCATTTAATGCTTCATTCGCCACTGAATTATTATTCCAATGGAACATGATTACCGTCTAATAAATTGGAAATAAAATTAAAGAATATAATGGAATATTCATGATGCTTTGTTACTGCTAAATTTCAAATGGAATTATCAGAATATACTTCCATTAGTTTAAGGTGCCATATGAATTTCTTGTCTTGTCTTATACATGTATAAAATACACCATTTTCTCTTTTACTTGTTCCATGATGAAATGGTATTTAACAACAAATATTTGTCTACTTCAGTAATAACATCATTCTTGGCAATGGCAATGGAACTCTCGTTTTCACAATGCATAACACAACGTTTAGGCATTAAACATCCTTGATTAATTTCTATTAACAACTCTGATAACCATTCTATTTCAGTTACCTACTCATGCAATGCAGTATACTCTGCATGAGTTGATGAGGTTGCCATGAATTTCTGCTTCCTGGCTCACCAGGAGTCCCTGCTGAAGAAATGCGATATCCTGTAATGGACTTAAAATAACCTCTACTGCCTGCCCAGTCTGCATCAGAGTATGTATTAATTTTACTTTTGACATTTTTTGATAAAAGTATAACCTCTAGTCTTGGACAAAAATCTAAGCATATGCTTGACATTTTTCCAATCAGTTTGATATGGCTGTTCCATATACTGCCTTAAAATACACACTGCATAGTTAATGTCTGGTCTTGTATTTCTAGACAAATGTCATCAGCAACCTGTGACTTTTCAATACAAATAATTGCTTATTTGGTTTTCTACATCTCTCTCTTGAAAATCTACTGGTAAAGGAGTATTCACCCCATGACTATCTTGCTGAATTCTTCTAACATATATTTTATATAATTCTCCTGATCAATGTATACCAAACTTCTTTCAGGTCTCTGTATTCTTATGGACAAAATATAATGGGCTGAACCAATATCCTTGTCTCGTACTTGCTTACCTAGATAACTAAATCTGTGATATCTTGTCATTTGTTCCGACAAGCAACATGTCAACATAAACCCATATTTTAAAATCAAACATGCTAAAAATACATGGATCACTTAAAGACTGTTTTAACCCATACACAGACAAAATTGAGCTTAGATGCAAACACCAATTTCTAACTGATTGCTTTAAACCATATATACTCTTGTTTTACATACATACATACATAAAACTTTCTATTAACCGTTATATTCTCTCCGAGATATTTTGGTATCTTCATGTACACAACCTATTCTAGTTTACTTTTAAGTACGTCCCCACGATATCCCACTGATCCATTTCTAAATCTGTCTCCACAGCAATAGCTATAAGAAGCCTCAGAATTTTCTTTTGCACGACAGGACCAAATGTGTCATGGTAATCAACTCAACGAATTTGACCATATCCCTGTGCAACTTACCCAGACTTGAACTTAATAATTTCCCCTTTATCATTGCATTTCAAGGCAAAGACCCATTTGAACCTATAATATTTAATCCCTCTGGTCTTGGCTCTATTTCCCATGTCCCTTGGTCTGACAAAACTTTTGCTTCTTCTTGCATTGCCTGTTTCCAAAACTCAGAATATTTCATCTTTATAGCCTCTTTCTCTCCCTGGGATGGAAGTACACTCAATACTTGCATGAGCTTTAGTTGGATTTTGCGCAGAAAGAATGCAGCTTATTCTTTTCGGTAGCTCAGCCTTTTATTTTTCTTTACTTTAGAAATGCACGTAAACTAGAACAACAATGGTGATGACAAACTGTTTACAAACATCAACTGTTATTATATCTCCAACACCCCCACTTAACAGTTTATGTCATCAGGCCCATTCCATTCCTTAATTCTTCAAATTTTATTTTTGGAAGTGGCTTCGTCAGTGCATCAGCAACCATGTCCTCACTCCTGCAGTAGACAAGCTGAATAACATTCTTTTTCATTAAATCTCTTATAAAATGGTGCCAGACATCGATTTGCTTCGTTCTGGCTCTAAATTTTTCATTTGAAGCTATTTTTATGCATCCCTGGTTGTCTTCATATATTATTATTGGTTCATTCTGCACCTCCCCCAGATCATGCAGTAATTGTCGTAGCCAAACACCTTCCTGACTGGCAGATGCTGCAGAAACATACTCAGCCTCTGTTGTAGACTGAGCGACAGAAGACTGCTTCCTGCTGGACCAGGAAATTGCACTGTTTCCCAACTTAAAAATATATGCACTTGTCGATTTCCTATCTTGTATATCTCCACTCTAGTCGGCATCTACATATCCAGTCAATTTAAGATCTTCACAGGCATAAATATTCAATGCCATATCACTGGTTTGCTTGAGATAATGCATTAGTTTCGTTAAAGCTTCCAAATCTCGCTGTCTGGGATTACTAACCCATCTGCAGAGAATACACATTGCTCCAGAAATATCTGGTCTAGTGGTTGTTGAAATATACAGAAGTGCCCCGACTGCTTCCCTATATTTGCCATTATTTGGCAAGGCATCATTCTCTCCTTTCAATTTGGGGTATTCAGGATCCATCGGTATAGATACACCTTTTGCATCTTCCATCCCGAACTTTTTCAATGTTCCATCTACATATTTTGGATTTCTGATTTAACTGAAAACTTCCATCCTCTTTTCTCTGGATTTGTATTCCTAAATAGTTAGTTTCATCTCCCAAATCTTTTACTTCAAAGTGATGATTCAACATTTGTCTTAGTTCCTTAATTTTATCTTCATTATCATGAATTATAATCAGGTCATCTACATAAATCAGAATATACATCCTTTTCTCATTTTCATTCTTCGTATAAAGACATGGATCTGCTAGGCTGCGCTGAAATCCTTTTTCAAGCAAAACATCATTTATTTTGACATTCCAAGCTCTTGCTGACTGCTTCAGTCCATATATTGATTTTTGAAGCTTGCAAACTAGCTTATCTTCAGTGGTTTTTGTGTAGCCCGGTGGTTGTTTCATGTATAATTCTTGTTCGATGTCGCCATTAAGAAATGCTGTTTTCACATCAAAATGTCGGACAAACAGCCTTCCTACTGCTGCTATGCTCATAAGGACTCTAAAGGTGCTTTGTCTTACAACTGGTGCAAAGGTTCAATCGTAGTCTTCTCCATATTTTTTAGAGTAACCTTTTGCAACAAGTCTTCCTTTTCGTCGAAAAATATCTCCATTTGAATAATATTTTGTTTTGAACGCCCATTTGCATCCAATGGCATGTTTTCCTTCAGTCAATTTAGTTAAAATCCATGTATTATTTTCTTAGAGAGATTTTATTTCTTCATCAGCGGCTTTCATCCACTCCTCTCTTTCATTTGCAGGCCATTCCATTACCTCTTCTAAAGACTCTGGATCGGGTTTTGGGTTAATTTTAACAGTGTATGATAACCATTTTGGTGGCACCCCCTTGCATTCTCTTGTTGATTTTCGAACTGGCTGATCTGTTCTGTCCATTTCCAGTTTGGTGTTATCATCTATCTTGGTGACTGGTATTTCTCTTTCTCTCATCAACCTATCATCCTGGTATCCTGGTATGTAGAACGCTCAGATGATTCTAGGTCGATATCCTTGAATAATTCCTCTTTATCTGTAACATTTTCATCAAATACTACAATTCTGCTGATGATAATTCTATTCGTACTGGGTTGTAGGATCCTGTAACCTTTGGACATTTCATTATATCCTACCATAATTCCTTTTTGAGCACGTGAATCCCACTGGCTCCATTTTTCTTCGAGAAGATAAGCATAAGCTTTGCTTCCAAATACTCGTATATGCTGAAGATCAGGTTTTTCAGCAGTCCACAGCTCATATGGGGTTTTATCAATGGCTTTACTGGGCAAGCGATTTTGCAAATAGCATGCAGTCATGATAGCTTCTCCCCTATACTGTTTTGGCAAATTCGCATCTAGCAGCATGCATCGAGCTGATTCAACTAGAGAACGATTCTTTCTTTCTGCTATTCCATTCTACTCAGGGCTGTAAGGCACTGTGGTCTGAAACTCAATTCCTTCTTTCTTTAAAATATCCTGAGTTCTCTTTCCTATATATTCACCGCCATTGTCCGTTCGCAGAATTTTCCGTTTTCTACCGAATGTAGTTGAAACTGCTGGAACATATTCTTCCACTTTGATTGACACTTCTTCCTTTAAACGTAGCAGTTATACAGTTGTGTAACGAGAGTAATCATCAATAAATGTGAGAAAATAACTTTTCTTCCCTGGAGTTTCTGTACTCATTGGACCACAAATATCTGAGTGAATGAGTTCTAGGGGTCTTTGAGCTTTATAACTGCTTGTTTTGGGAAAAGATTTCTTCGCTAATTTTCCTTTTACACAGTCCCAACACCTCAAGAATTTATTGCAGTTATCAATTTCTATTCCTATAGCAAGTTTATCATCAATTAATCTTTTCACTGCAACTGGGTCTCTATGTCCAAGCCACCTATGCCATAGATGAATACAATTCCGGTGATTCCCAAACTTCGCAGAATTAGCCATTTCTTGACATGATAATTTATAAATATCACCATCAATCTTTCCCACAGCTTGCATTGTGTTTTTCTTATCAATTATGCAGTAATTCTCCTTGAAGGTCACCACATTACCTTCTTTAGCTAATTTCTTTACCGAGAGTAGGCTGCCTCGCAAATCAGGTACATACAGAACATCCTTCAATAGTATCCTGTTTATTTCTGTCGGTGATATCTTGCAATTGAGGTATTCTTCACCTGTCCCTTCAATAGCAATGAATTCTCCATTGGAAACGATTGCATTTCCATTTTTATTTCGACGGATTCTTGTAAAGAAGTCAATATCATTTGTCATGTGGCTCGTAGCGCCCAAATCTACGTACCATGAACAAAACGCAGTAGCAAACGATGCGTTCAGGCTGGCATCTGTAGCACCTCACGCCTCGTGACTGTCTTTTTCCTTTTTGAACTCTTTCATTTTTGCTTTCCATATTCTGCAATCCTTCTTTAAATGTCCCCGTTTCTTGCAAACGAAACACTCGCAAGTCATTCTATAATTACTTCTTTCCGATCTGGATTCATGTGGTTTTCATGTTTTCTAAGCTGACTCCAATTGCAGGTTGCGTGATTCATCGCATATTCTGGACTCCTTCTTACGTGTGAATTCATCAATCAGTTTTCCTTTTACGTATTCTAATGTGAGTTCGTCATCTGGACGCGTATCAAGGGCTGTTACTGGGGTGCTATATTCATCTGTCAAACCACTAAGCAAGAGAGCAGCTATAATAAAATCTTTAATTTTTTCTCCGATGCTCCGCAAACGTTCGATTAGTTCTAATGTTGACTTTATATATTCTTGCATTAATTGACGCTTTTTAAGTTTTGATTGATAAAGTTTTCGAAATAGATACAATTTATTGCTTAAATTGGCCCTTTCATGCACTTTTTGCAATTCTAACCACATTTCTCTGGCACTTTTGCACTTGTAAATGTGTATTATCTGACCATCCTCGACACTAAGGGATATGGTACTTTGTGCTTTCTCGTCCTTTCCTTTCCATCCCGCCTCGGATTTTTCTGGTTTATCTTCATCAACTACTTTCCATGTACCTTCTCTTATTAGCACCATTCTCATCTTGAATTTCCATGCTTGATAATTATTATCATTTAGCTACTGGACGGTTATTTTTTCGCTATGAGCATCCGATGACATCGTGAAAAATTAAATTGTCCGGATTCTGTTTCTTTTTCTTCTTTCACGATTTTACTTTCTATTACTGCGTTCTTCTTATCCTTGCGTAACCTCTGGGCCCATAACCAGTTGGATTTTTCCCCAGAAAGAATGCAGCTTATTCTTTTCGGTAGCTCAGCCTTTTATTTTTCTTTACTTTAAAAATGCACGTAAACTAGAACAACAATGGTGATAACAAACTGTTTACAAACATCAACTGTTACTATATCTCCAACAGCTTTGACAAGATGTTGGCTTCCTTACACACTTTGACCTCCTTGGAATGGATTGGCTTGGTACCTCACCAGGTTCAAGGGTGGTCTCTGGTACCTCTGAATAAGTACCTGTGGGGTAGACCACCAAGACACTGAGAAAGGAAAAAACTTAGACAACATCCTCCAAAACTGCAACACGAGGCACTGCCCTCCCTGGTATCTCAGGCTTTGCTCCCCCTTAAATTAAGTTTGGGACCACTGGAGTCAAACCTGGAATCGCCACTGGGTGCCATTAAATTTGGTTTTATTTAGTCTCCTCAGCATTTCCTTCACCTGTGAAAACAAAGCCATGATCCACGATTTCTTCTCCTGTATCTGGCTCGCCATCTTTGTCTAGATCCGCGATCTTGATATCATCTCTGCTCATCTTGAAGGGAAATTTTGTTCCATTGTACCTTACATCTCTGCTGATTATTACTTTCTTCTTTTTCAGACTCCAAAGTCTATATCCCTTGATGCCCTCTTCATATCCTAACATGATGCTTTCTTCTCCTTTGGGACTCAATTTTCCATCCCATGTCCTTCTCGGCTGCCATACCCATGCCTAGCATCCAAAAACTCATGGATAGTTATAATCTATCTCCTTTGTTTTCCGTCATTTCCACAAAATCATTGGAATATTGCTATTTCGTGCAGAGGTAGGAAACAAATTTCTCAGATACACAGCAGTCATGAAAGCTTCTCCCCAAAATCTTTTATGAAGACCAGATTTGATCAGTAAACATTTGATCACTAATTCTTGTTGTATTCAGAATGGTTTTGTTGTACCTCTCAGATACTCCATCTTGCTGTGGAGTATATGCCACTGAGAAAGGATGTAAGATTCCACACTCATCCAGGTGTACCTAGAATTTGTTATCTGTGTATTCTCCACCATTGTCACGCTGGAGTTCCTGAATTTTCCTATCATGCTGGCACTCCACTCTGCATTAAAATTTCTTGAAACGTTTAAATACCTCAGACTTCTTTTTCAACAGTTAGACCATTGAATGCCTTGGAAAATTGTCAATAAATGTGACAAAGTACTTAGCTCCTTTTATAGTCTTGGGTGAAAATGGACCTGAAACATCGGAATGGATTCTATTCAGGACCTTGTATGTGTCTCCTCTTTGTAAGTTTGGATATTTTAACCTCTTCATTTTCCCAGTATCACAGGTGTCACATTAGAAGTGATTAATTCCACATTTTTTATCCAAAAGAATTCTCTTCATATCATTTTCATTTAAATTCTCCAGTCTATCATGCCACATTATGGTAGATACTATGGATGCTTTCTTAAGGCCGCTATACATGGCAAATGATTTCATTCGCATAATCATTCAGCATGATAATGCGCATAATTATTCACCATGTATGGCGGAACAATTCGTGAATGAACCTTCATGCGCATGATCACTCAGTGAAAATTAGAACATGTTTTGTTTTGCTCACATGATTCTGAGAATGATCACATGATCATTCAGCATGATCATTCACTATGCATAGCGGCATTAAGTCTAAGCAATAATCTTGACATCTTCAATGGTGACTCCCCTCTCTGTAGTGATGTAACAAATTATTGATGAGAAATGCCTTAAAGTAAACTTCTCCTTCATCAGATATCTCATTTACACCTTGATAGCATGAGAACCTGATTCCTTTCTTGTCTAACTCTCCTTTTGAGAACAAATTATCCTTCAAGTCAGGCATGTACAGTACATCTGGGAAATCTATATTACATCCACCACTTTCACTGGAGATCTCCAATTTTATGGTGGCAATTCCTCTGACTTCTAGTGTGTATCCATCACCCACAGCAACTTGACCAATTAAAGGACGAAGGTTTATGAATAAATGTTTCCTATTAGTCATGTGGTCTGATGCTCCACCGTCTAGTATCCACATTCCCTCACCTCCTATACTTTTACTTGCTGAGTACACAAAACCTTATATCCCCTTGTGACAACAGAAGCTTCTTTACAGATTCAAAATTCTGAAATTTCCCTATTGAATTTTGTTTCTTATCAGGGCACTGGAAAGATAGATGTCTCTTTGTTACACGCACATAACAGACGGGAGGGTGGATTTTTCTTCCACCTTTACCTTTATTCTTTCCTTTCCCTTTAAATCTTTTCACTCCATGCTAAGAAAATTCTGATTCCTTTGTGACCTTGTAAACTTGATTTGTATCACTATTATCTTCTAATTTGAGCTCTTCATTCTCTCTTGACATGCATAGCATCTTCTGCTCTTCCACAAGCATGTCAACCAATACTTCTTTTGAGGTCAGTTTCCCTTTCCGGTAATTCTGGACAAAGAACTTCCAGTCAGATGGAAGGCCGTTTAGACATACATTAGCTACCATATCATCGTCAATCTCCATACCACATTTCTTGATTTTCCTACGATAATCGTTTATTATGGCAACATATTGATAAATACCCATCTCCTTGGCCTTCTGTGTGTTCCACATAGTTCGGTTGAAGCTGAATAGTTCAGAGCAGCCATAACTCATGCACATGGTCTCCAACACTTCCCACGCTGCCTTAACATTATCACAGGCATTCACATGCCCCAGAAAAGTCATCTGAACGTTACAATAGATGAGTCCTAGACATGTGTTATCCAGCCTTTTCCTCCATTTCACCCCGGCAGATCTGCTGCGACTAACACACTGTTCTCTTCAATTGTCCACTCTTCAAACCCTTGGATGGCTTCAATACACTGAGCTTTTAAGAATAACCCCTTCATGCTTAATGTCCACTCCTAATGTCCACTCCTAAGGCAATGAACTATTCCTGAAGAAGAGCAAGACCTTAAGATACACTTTTGCACTTAAAGAAACATACAGCGAAGTAGAGTCAGTCAAGGTCCTGGGCTTTCACTTAGACCAGAGGCTGTCATGGGATACCCACATTGATAAAATTTGCAATAAAATAAGTAGAGTTCTGTATCTTCTTAGAAAATTAAAGCCCATTGTATCTAAGGCAGTATGGATGAATGTATATTACTCATACTTTCAAAGTCACATCAGGTACGGGATTATATTGTGGGGTAATGCTCCCAAGGCAAATAAGGTACTATTGCTACAAAAGAAAGCAATAAGGTCACTTTTCAATCTAAAGTATATGGACCACTGCAAGCCTTTTTTCCTCCAGTCAGGAATTATGACTGTGTATTCTCTTTATATATTTGAGCTTTTAAAATTTGCCAAAGACAGCCTTACAATTATGACTAGTAGGTCTGATGTGCACACACAGAACACCAGGCATAAAGAAGACCTTGATACACCTTTCTATAGATTGTCAAAGTCCAAAAACAATTTTAAAAACATGGCTATTAAGGCATTCAACATACTGCCAAAAGAGGTGGAACTAAAATACACTAATAATTAAAAAAACGATCCAGAAATGGTTACGTAGGAAACCCCTATATTCTTTTGAAGAATACGTGTCTTGGGACTTCACAGGTCTTTGTGACTAATGGGCCAATTATTATTTTAATATGTGAACTTTACATTGTTTTTCATGTAGTAATCCGCTTCATTATTTGCAATTGTATATATATATATTTTTTTATTTTGGACGATGTCTATTGTGATTTATATCATTTAACGACTAATAAATTGATTGATTGATTGATAATAGTTCAGACCCTCAAGTTTATCTGTCATGGTAACTGGGCCCTGGGCTGACTCACTATCCATCATTTGATTTTGCCGCTTTCCAGACAGTCGCTCTTTTTTTTTTAGTTACGAATTATTCCAATCCAAAACCTGACTGATTTGTATCCAAAGTTTATCACCGTTTGCTTAAGCAGTTGCCCTTTTCACCAACTCGCTTACTTCTTTGCACTCATGCTTGCTGGGTTCATAACCAGATAAAAAATTATTATTGCAGCAATCCGTAGACTAGGTCTTCGCACAACTGAACAAGCATCGGCAAGTAGTCCGGAAAAATAAAAACCAGGTTCCACTATTCTACTTCAGGTTTTTTATTCTCAGCCATAAGTAAAAGTAACTCTCAAAAAGGTAAGTCAACAAACCCTTGACTACCAAAGTGCATAGTAATTTTTTCCGTTGATAAAAAATGGCATTGTCCGGGAAGTTACAAAATTATGTATTTCATAGAAATCTTATTATATACCTGATTTCATAATATTTGTTCTCATTACATGTGTACATAGGTGGTTATCATTTAAGTATTTTACTGATAGGCATGTTTCCATGGAGTATTTGGAAAATATTCTGGGAGTCCCCCCTCTCATCTTTCCGAATAAACCTTGAAAAATCTTATATTCTTCCTCGTTCACCCCTCATTCTACCCTTTAAAACTGTTTCCAACATCTTCTCCCGTCTCAATATGCATACCCTCCATCCATATTATGTAGTAAAAGGCCCACAATACACGTTCAGTTTTGGCCTCAAGGCCGGGACTGTACAGTCCCGGACTGAAGGCAGAACTGGCAATGTATGGCGATTCCTTGAGGCGGATCGTTGGCCGTTTTCCTATCCGGCCGCTGTCCAGCTGACAATCCGCCTTAAGGTATCGCAACGCACTGTCAGTTCGGCCTTCAGTCCAGGACTGAACAGTCTAGACCTTGAGGCCAAACTGAACGTGTATGGTTGGCCTGAGGTTCTGGCCAAACTGTGCAATTCTAGCCTCAAGGCTGGGACGGAACCAGTATGGTAGGCTTAACTAATTTTCTAGATGAGATGCAGAGGAGACAGGACAAGCTTGTACTCAACGTCCCTCTTATAATTTTCCTTTCTACAACCAAGGATTATGTGACTGCTGAAAATATTGTTTTATCCCATTGAAAGGAAAGATTCCTGGCCATCACCAAGGGCAATATGGGAATATTTAAACCACAGAATGGGGACCCAAGGAATCTGAAGGGTGCATTGTAATGTAGGAACAGATAACATCAGAGGTATACCTATGCTACGCAATATGGCATACTGTGTAAATAAGGGAAAATGGTGGAATTTAAATTTCAATGTTCTTATTTGAGGGTTATGAATTCGATTTTTGTAAATAATTAGTTTGAATGCACAATATTATCTGGGGTTGAACAAGATACGGGAAACAAACTAATATAAAAAAGGCACGTTGTACGATGTTAAGCGATGGAAAATTGTTTAACATTGAAATGAGGAGCAAATTAAGTACTGTAACT
The DNA here is from genome assembly GCF_921293095.1 of Ischnura elegans. Lineage (NCBI taxonomy): Eukaryota > Metazoa > Arthropoda > Insecta > Odonata > Coenagrionidae > Ischnura > Ischnura elegans. The sequence continues at coordinate 15,407,047 of NW_025791657.1, forward strand.
GATAATAAAAAGAATCGTCATCTATAGATATCAAGGCTCAAGCATTTTGGATTAAAAAATACCGTTGCTATTGGAGGAAGAGAACATTTAGCCATACATCCACCTCAGAGTTGCACGTATTAATCTCTTAAGCAAGCGAAAGGCATGTCAGATAGGTTTTAATATTTATATGGAGGACTGAGGGTTATTTAAGGCTCCAATAACAATAACTGCAATAAAATGTCTCATTCAAAGATTAGGTACTTATGTGACGTACTTTTTTTCCTTACATGAAAGACTGAGGGATGCCTACAAGGTTATCGCAGCCTCCAATATCGCCTACCAATAATTTACAATTTAAATCATATACCTATGCTCAGAATCTGGCATGATGAAACATTTTCTGATGTTGCCTTCGAGCTGAGCAATGCTTTTCAATTAGTGAAAAGTTAACCGTAACTGATTATTAATTAAAATTTCTTCAAGTGTAAAAACGAGATACCTTCTCAGGAAAGGATACTTCATGAGCCAAGAGCCACAGTCATGTGCATCACTCTCCTGGAGTACGGTGGTCATAGTACCTCAACTGCTCACTCGGTAGAATCTTGGCCACAGCAGTTTACATGCTATTTTATTTAAATGACCATTATGATTACCAAGTGCCTATTCTCCATACAATATGGAGATTAAACCAGTAAATATTCTTCGGAGAACTGTGTGATCACCACTGGCCAAAAGAATCCCAGATGAAGGCCTTAATATATCTAGAGAGTGACCATTTCATTGAGAGTAGGATGTGACATTTCTGCAACAGGACTCATATGCTTCTTAGGTGTATATTTCAGAAACCAATGAACAGTTTCCAAAACAATGTGCTCTACTAGATGACTTGCAATTCCCTGCATTGGCTCAGAAGGAACTTCAGAATATGACTGCATGATATATTTTGCTGTAATCTCTATAATTGATCATTTAATCTTGTGAAATAATAATTGACTTTTTTTAATCCTGCACTCCTTTGAATCGTTAGTAAATATCCGCGTAGTACAGAGAAAGAAAGGTATTTGAAAAAAAAGGTATTTGAGCAAAAGAAAGGTATTTTCTCACCTTTATCTCACAAGAATGACAGAATCTCAAAACTTCATAGATCCCTTCGATTTCTTTACTTTCCCTTGGAAGCAGTATTATTGACAGGTGCTATATTGGATGTTTGTGCTTTTTACTCAATCATTTCATCCTATCCAGATCTTAGTTCCTGGGAAGATTGATTTTGTGCTCCATTCTCTATGTTGCCCCTTTCCTCTTTTGTGCTTACACCATTTACCATTCCTATTGCGGCGCATTTTTCTAAATCTGGTTACCTAACTTAATGCAGGTTTCGATTTGTGGTGTCTTTTTGTAATAGTTCAATACAATAGTTTAGCATTAAACTCACATTTTCCATTGGCCCATCTTGTTTCTTTGAAGCAGGTATCTTTTCGATATGGAAATAAATAAAAGTTTTGATAGAAAGCAATACACGCATATTCCTTTCTATCAAATGGTTTAGGTTATTAACCAAAGGGCTTTTATAAATTTGAGCAGTAAAACTTTGTTTTGTGATTAAAATATTAAAATTCTTTTCTAGGGCTCCCAGCCTGGTGGAAAGAAGTTTAGGGAAACCTCTAGGTGATGACTGTGTTCCTATCTCAGCATCAGTAACAGTCGTTCAATCTGAGAGCGGACCATCCGATGCAGGGGAATGAAGGAATGTGATGAATGAAGACTTGGAAAAAAGGGGAACTGATCTTGCTGATAAGTTAACTCTTGCTCAATTCCTGACGATGGACAAACAAGCATCCATCATCAGTGAAGGCAGAGACACAAGGTCTGTTGGGAGGGGTGGAAGTGGTTGTGATGTATCAATCATCCCTAATGGCACTAGGATGACCAGACTCAGTAAAAAGAGGAGTTGCACAGAGATAGCCATGGGGAACAAGGATGAGTTTAATAGTTGTGAGGCGAAAAATACTGTAAAGGAACAAAAATCAAACGATAATTCATATAATTGCTTCCATTGCACACTTGGATACAGCTGCAAAAGTGAGCTCATCAAACACCTTGAAACTCATTTTGGTGCCAGCAATATCGACGTTGATGCAGAGTCATCTATGGTGCAAGATGAGTCTCTCAAAACCAATGTATCCGGTGGGGAAAGTGTGCGTTCTGGCGAGTTAAAAACCACCGTGATTTTAAAAGGTTTGAAAAGTAAAAGACAAGTGCCGACGCAAAAAGGAAATATGCCCCCAGAGGAAATCTCTGGAGGAACTCAGGGGAAAGGAAAGGTTAAAAAAGGAAGACGATTTGTTGCAGACCCTAAACCATCTTTAGAGTGTGTGTCCTCAAATTCCTCCGCTTGTGATGGAATCATCAAAAATGAAAAGTGTTCAAGAGCAAGAGGGAGGCCTTATACATGTAGTGTGTGTTATAAGTGTTTCAATAAATCTTCTACTCTCAACAATCACATGCGTATACACACAGGGGAAAAGCCTTATTCCTGTAGTGTCTGCAATAAGTCATTCTCTCGGAGAGGCCACCTCAGTAGACATATGGGTACACATACAACAGAGAAACCTTTTACATGCGGCACCTGCAACAAGTCATTCTCTCAGAGAGACTCCCTCAACACTCATATGCGTATTCACACAAAAGAGAGACCATATACATGTAAAATATGCTGTAAATCTTTCAGTCGTAGTGATCACCTTACACAGCACGTGCGTTTACACACAGCAGATAAACCGTATTCCTGTAGTATCTGCAGGAAGTCCTTCACTCTTAGCTCTAACCTTACCTGCCACATGCGTATACACACAGGAGACAAACCTTATTCCTGTAGTGTCTGCAATAAGTCATTCTCTCGGAGAGACTCCCTCAACACTCATTTGCGTATGCACACAGGAGACAAACCCTTTTCATGTAAACTTTGCTGTAAATCATTCAGTCACAGTTCAAACCTTACGGAGCACCTGCGTGTACACACTGGAGATAAACCTCATTCCTGTAGTGTCTGCAATAAGTCTTTCTCTCAGAGTGGCAACCTCAACAAACATATGCGTGTGCACACAGGAGATAAACCTTATTCCTGCAGTGTCTGCTGCAAGTCCTTCACTCAGAGCAGCTCCCTCTACGTCCATATCCGTACACACACGGGTGAGAGACCTTTTACATGCAGCATTTGCTGCAAATCTTTTACTCACAGTTCCGCCCTAACCACACACAATCGCATCCACACAGGAGTAAGACCTTATTCGTGTGGCGTTTGCAACAAATCTTTCAATCGTGGTTCTCACCTTACCAAACACATGCGTAGGCACACAGGAGATAAACCTTACTCATGCGAAATCTGCAGCAAATCCTTTGCTCAGAAGATCACCCTCGACCTTCACTTTCGCACCCATACAAAGAAGAAACCCTATTCATGCAGCGATTGTGGGAAATCTTTCTCTGGGAAGAGCGACCTCGTGAGGCATTTACGTACACACAAGTGAGAGACAATTCTTCCAGCTACTGGTATAATTGGTTCACTCAGATTCATTACTTACAGGCACGCGTCACACATACTCACAGAAAGGATAGGTCTTCTAGACTTCACAATTGTTTTCATTTCACCTTAAGAAAATCTGTACTCCATGTGTGGCTGTAAGTGTTTCATTATGCTGAGGAAATATTCCATAGGGATCACGACACATCGTAGCGCATGCATGAAGAAGTCATGGATTTCTAATTTGTACTTTGATGTAGCTTTATAGCAAAAAATTGAAAGGCTGCCCACTTACGACTCTGCATGCATGAAGAAGTCATGGATTTCTAATTTGTACTTTGATGTAGCTTTATAGCAAAAAATTGAAAGGTGCCCACTTACGACTCTGAAAGAGGCTGTATACTAGTAACTTTTACTCAAAACTGTCTCCTGAAGGTCTATTCTCCTTTTTTAAGATACCCTTCTTAATCCTTAATATGTATGTCTTATTGTGAATTAAGAATTAATGCAAGGAGGTTTGCTGGTTTTTAATTGTTCTAATTGTGTCAATAACTTAAAAATATTGTTACAGCAGTGAATAGATAATTTGTATTTAGAGATATGTTACAGAAGTTGATATACAATTATGTTTACTATACCAATTTTTCAATGGTAAATTAACGTCATGTTTCTTAACCTTTTTTCTACAAAAATATTCCATTTGCAGATCATCGTAGATATTTAACTGTAATCAATCCTTTGTCAGTCTATCATTTAAATTTTCTGGACTGCATATCAAGAATACTTTTATCTTTAGAGATCAATTAAGTGATAAAGTATGATTGACAAGGGGAGTCTTACATCAGCCACCTGAATTAAGGATCGGACATGAATGTTTCTGCTACTATATTCTTCTCTATATCCTTTTGATTGGTTGTTTTGGGTTAAGTGTCTTATTTTAAAGATGCAATTATCAGTGTTAAACAAATGACAATAAACTGCATCTGTTTTGAAAACTTAGCCAACCAATTCAAGTACTTAAAAGTGATTCCTCTGAGAGATGCAGGGAATTTAATTTTCAGAATAATTTACAACGATTCCCTGGTATCTCAGTTTTATCGATCCCAACTGCATTAGAAACTGTTTTTTAGATTTTGCCTAAGTATAGAATACATCTAGGTATAATATTTTCTTAGAATATTATAAAATATTATTTTTGGACATATAATAAAATTGTAAAATTAAATGCCATTTAACAAAAATGTATTAAAATTGAAATTTTAATAAAAACATTATTGTATTTGCAATTTATTAAAAGTGTCAGTTTCCTCAAGTCATGATGGTATGGCTGCTATCTGGTTTTACACGCATATATATATATATGACATTGTGGTTTCATCCTTGCCTCTACTCCTCCATGGGCGCTCTGGAACCAGCTTAATTAACCAAGTTATCCTTCGTTCGAATCCCTCAAAAGAAATTTGATCCACAGTGATAATTTATTTTCTAGTAAGAGCTTTGTTTTAATAGTATTCTGTTCACTTAAGGCCTACATCTTTTGTAACTAATTATTAATTAATATTTTTATTACATGTTGCTGGACATAACCATGTAAACTGAAATTGTTTGATTTTTTTATTGTGCATGTTCAAACTTGTTTAGCTATCCAATGGGGTTTCAGTCTAGCTGGCCAAGGGAGTTTCAGTCTAGTTTGTAGCCAAGGGAGTTTCAGTGTAGCTAGCCAAGGGAGTTTCAGTGTAGCTAGCCAAGGGAGTTTCAGTTTAGTCGGCCAAGGGAGTTTCATTGGAGTAGCTGGAGTTCTTAATTGCACTGCCATCCCTCTTCCAAACTCCACTGGTTTTGTTTCAATTTCAATGCAGTTTCAGCATAGAAGGAAGGCAGTGAGTTTCAAGGTAGTTTCAGTCAAGTTTCAAGGGAGAAAGTTTTACTTGAGCTGAAATTGATTGACTTTGTATTGTATATGTTCAAACTTTTTCATGAAAATACGTAATTTATGGAAAAGGACATCCATGTTCCGCGAAACTGTCATTTTTTCCGAGATGACTAGGAGAAGGCTTACGACAGTGTCATTGTGTTGGCCTTTTCTTGCTCCATACAGCTACCACATCCACATATCCAGGTAAAAAAGGCTGTAGGTGTGTCTATTGCAACAACGATTGGAGATTTCACTGCCTGATCCATACGCCGCTATTCACAGAAACTCAACAGCAAAGATCTTTGTGCTCTCAACCAAATATTCCGCGAGTGTTCCTTCACCGGCAATGGCTTCAATGCAATGCACATCCACCTAGACCTGCACCTGACATTCAATGAAGGCAGCACATGGAAAACTCGACTTCATTGCAAAGTTGTGATACCCAGTTGTTCTTCGGTAACAAAACATTGCACTGGAGGAGCCTCTGACATTCCCCGGTCACATTTGGCTCTGCTTTTTCAACTGTCTTCTCCTTACACGATAAACTGCTTACTGGCTACCTGCATTCCCTGTCCAATACCTGCAACCACTGAAACCGCTCATAACAGATGCAAAAGTGGTTAGGCTCATGGAAGCAAGGACACTCAACATATACTAAGTACAAAAAAATTAAAATCTGTGAAAAATTGCATAAGTGTCCGTTAACATTAGAAGCAGCAATTGGCAAAAGGATCTGCCCATCACTGCAGCTCTCCGGGAAATGAAGGTAAACTACGAAAATTTGGGATATATCTTGCATTCACCAGAACCTACTGCAACTCTAGCAGATCTGTGGCTGATAATAGCTATGATGATTTGGTTTCAAAAATCAGCAATTAAAATTGATCATAAAAAAGGAAGTTGAAAACTCAATTTGCTTTTAATTTTTGTAACTCAACCAAAGTAATACCTATATTGACCCAGGTGTAATAGCACTCGTCCATGAAATAGACGTGTGATGTAGATGAGTTTGAATATGCAAACTTATTATAAGAGCTCTTATTGTTGTTTATATGTTTTTGTTCCAAAAAAAAGGTTGGCCTTTTGATGCTGTTGCCATTTCTCTACGTGCTGGACAAATGGACAGGCTGTAACGTGGCCTATCAACACTTAAGCCAATCCTTCTATGTCTACTTTACCCTAACAATCCTTCTTATCCCCGGGCCAGTGGTAGCTGAGATCGTCAAAAACTCTTTGAAGTAGATAAGCATAATCACAATCACAGTTAAGATGAACGGTCTAAAGAAATAGCAATAAAAATTAATCGTTAAATATTCTGTTCATCACAATCTAATTATAAGTTTACTTTTAATGAAAGTTGACTTTAAATTTTAGTTTTTGGATTTTGGTGAATATAGAGGGAGACGGTAATGGCGTGCAGCGGGTAATAGCGGTCACTATGATTTCTTGTAAAGTGGGCAGCTCAGAGTCGAACTGATAGGTGCTGTCCACTCACGACAGTTTATGAATATACTTCTGGGGTGCTTGTCATTTTGCCAATCATAAATTGGCTATTGTGTAAGAAAGGCTGTTTTGACGATTCTCCTTACAAGAAAGACAATAGTTTAATCAGCTCTTACCGTTTACTTTTTATAGGGCGAGACTTATCTCGTAATAGTAAGGTAAGCCGTAATCTGTAATAGCATTACTGAATTCCTTGAGGTATCCCTTCAGAGGAGTGTTTCAATTTCTATGTGCATTTATAGTGTATTTCAATAGTCCTGTATTTTACATAGCCCTGAGAGCTATAAAAGCTATTATTATAACTAAATATTATTAAATGCAATAAAAGTAATCGCTAAACAAAGTGAAGGAGGTGGCCTTTTGCGAGTGCGCATATAATCTCGGTTGGTTTACTCGATGGTGTCTGAGGAAGGTACAGAGAGAAAGATGGCTGAAGTGAAATTAACGTCTCTAAATAATGTTGTTCGAAGATGTTTCCCTAAAATGGAGTGACTCCACTTAGGCAAAGCACCATTACATAGGAAAGCTGCATGATCAGTAAAAAAAACTGCTTCGGGAGTACAGATAGGCGTAAAGCGAAGGCTGGGAGCCACTATACTCTGTTCATTTTATCTCCGTGGGTGGGTTGGTGTGGCTCTATACGGGAATGCTTTCCTTTTGGCTAATATGGGGTTTTAGTGACGGTTTCAGTGTCGGAAAAAGGGAGAGGACGAGTGATGAAATACGTGATGGGAATGCTCCTCGCAATAGTGATCACAAAAATCAATTGCTGTCGACGATCATTTGCGGGTGATCACTCTGGCGATCTCAAAATTAACCACTAGTAAATGACGAATACAATGATTGTGTGAAGCAGGATTAAGACATGAAAAGTAACGAGGTCTCATACAGTTGTTTCAATGTATTTACCTCGTTAGCCCCTTACTCTGTAATGACGAGTCTAGCTCGTCATAAACCTTTGACGCCAAACCGGGCGATGACGAGTGTATCTTGTCATTCGATTTTCATAAGTTTAACACTATTAAGATGAACAATACAATGACTTTCAAAGCTTAGCTATGTTGAAACATTCATAGCATACATGAATAATTCATATGTCATGAAACAAGATGCATTGGAAGGATTAAAATGATTTTATTCGTGTAGCGATAGCTGTGTTCTCCATGTTTAATAATCACATTTTAATTGCGTAGGTTTCAGCGGTGTACAGGTTCCAAAATCTCCATTCTCACGGTGCTACCGAAAGTGTGGAGGAGAACACCGACAGCCTAAGTCGTTTGCTCCATAGAGAAGGGTAGCGAAGTAATAGTGAAAAGAATGCATACATGTGATATCTATTTTTAGCGATTAAATGAAAAGTGAAAATTTTCAAGCGCGAAAATGGGACGGCTAAGTATGAATGCTGGGAAAACGACATGTTATGTCATTCTGGTTCCTGCTGTCACTGTGTGAATTGACCTTGGGGCAAGGCTTTGAGCGCTGATACAACTCGGGATGCTAGCTGGTAGCAGAGTACCCTGCTAGCAGATAGCGCTTGCCTTAAATAAGGATTATTAATAGCCTATCAAACAAAGGAAACTTTCTGACGATAGGCAGTTTTAATAGGTGATTATTAAGACACATTTCCCAGAGCTCTGTGTCTCATGCATGCATTGGTAATCTCAGACGATGTAAAACTCCTAGCTACTCGTATAGAAACTAGGTCCCTGTGACGTCACGTGGAGTAGCATCACATGGGCGCCAATCTGGCCTTTTTCAAATGCGGTTAAATGTGACCATTGCCATTTGTCTGAACTGGGATTACCCCATCGGGCTTTTTGGTCACTTCTGAAATTTTCGATATGACAAGAACATTCGCATTTCTGAAAGTTCGTCTGTTGAAACAAGTTGAGGACTTGCTGGATTTAACTCACTGCGCGTTGCTTATATCCTACTTATACGGCTTCCCTGCATGACACGAAGGTATACGTGTGTTGCGGAAACTATCCTTGGCGTTCGGTATGCCTGCGTTTGTTCGCGTAATTTTTTGTCAGCAATAACCACCCCAGGTAAAACATGTAGACTTTTCAGGCGGCTTCGCTTTCCTGCAGCACAAGTGTAAATAAGCGGCTTCGCGCGGCAAATCCCATAAAAGTTACTCCCTTATAACAGTCATGTGGATTAAACGGAACAGTTGTAAACTGGATACGCGACTTTCTCAGTGATAGTGAGCAAAAAGTAGTTCTTGACGGAATTGGCTCTGATGTTGTAAAAGTTACATCAGATGTTCCACAAGGAAGCCTAATCGGCCCCCTGTTGTTCATTATATACATTAATGATCTCTGCTCCCGCATAAGCAGAAAAATCCGTTTATTTGCTGACGACGCTGTCATCTATCGCGAAATAAGTGATCACTCTGACTATGAAATTCTACCATCTGACTTCAACAACGTTCATTATTTGTGGAGCCAAGAGTGGGGACTCGAACTTATTCCGAGCAAATGCACATGGGCACATTTCTTGCGGAATTCGTCCAACTCTAACCATGTTTATGCTGTGGGCGGTATTAGCATAAAGGCAACAGGCAAAATCAAGTACCTGGGAGTTACGATAACTTCGAACCTCACGTGGGGAACACACATAAGGAAAATTTTTTTCATAGCCCTGAAAAAATTAGGATTCGTCAAGACTTGTGGGAAAATTTTCGGATGAGAAAGTAAAAGAAAGGTGCTATTTCGCACTCGTCCGACCGCACCTTGAATATGCTGCGAGCGTAGGGATCCGGCGCAGAAAGACTTAATCCACGAACTGAGCAAAATAAAGGAAGGCTGAGAGGTTCGCCAAAAACCGCTATGGGCGTACAAACAGCGTTACTCGGATGTTAAGCGAATTAGGCTGGGAGCCGTTGGAGACTCGGAGGCTGCGCGCTAGGCTTAGATTGCTTGAACAATTGAGAATAGATATCTCTAAGAGGGACACTGAGAAAATAAGACTAGAGTCCCGCTATATTTCCAGGTCTGACAGAAGCGACAAATTATGAGATATGTTTTGCCGAACGGATGGATATTTGAATTTGTTTTTCCCCTGAACCACAACCCAAGCGGAAAAAAAGTTCAAAATGACGTTCAGTTGACGAGGTTGCCGTCAAGATTTAGTTCGCCTCTTCTCATGACGTGAAAATAACTTCATCGTGACCATGCGCATCCTCAGCTACTGCAAATTATAGTTAACAAAATTCATGATATTCACGTTAACCGTCTTGAAAATGATGCCCCGGACCACTTACTTACGCATATGTTGAGAGAGAAAAATAAAAACATAATACACAGGACTCTATTTATGTACAAAGATAACTGTACTGAGTTTCTTGTTATGGCTGTTCTTTAATTTATTTTCGTGTGTTAAAAAAGGACGATCAACAGTTCCACAACGTTGGCCGCCATAGCCTCAGCAAACTTCCCAAGCACCCTGGTAAACAATCGCGTATCGCGTAGCGGAGGATTGTTGCACAAACTCGCATTAGCAGCGTGCTGCTGGCATGCTTTGCGCATGCGCTGTTGATGCGCTGCAATTGCATGTTTCGCCAGCGCGTTGCGAAAGAGCGCTGCACAAGCGCTGTTACCGCGCTCCATTGAAACGGAAACGAACTTGCAGCTGTGAAACCCCTGTGCAGCGCTGCTGCAGCTACTTGTGTTTACAGGGTCCGGTGCGTGTGTACAAATGTGTTATTCGGTGACACTGATGAGTAAAAAACTTGTTGCAGAAATAAGGCCCCTCTTGGGTGAGTTAACGCATGTCCATACTATGAGGCTCTTTGTCGACAAAGACTTGACAAATTTGTTACACGAACATGGCTTCTTCCGAGTGTGTACGAAAAAGTGTCACCGTGTGCGGCACCTCTTCAAGAAAGACTTTTCGCACTCCTTGCACGAATGTGGTTTCTCTCTTGTGATTGTGAGCATGTGGGAAAGAAGGCCATTCCTCCGAGCAAAAGAACTTACTGCACACATTGCCAGAGAAGATTAATCTGCCCGCTCTTACAGATGATGTAGCAATAGTTACTGAAAATAAGGAAGACATAAAAGACCAAGCAATGGTGATATTGAGAGGGACAAACAAAGTAGGTTTAAAGGTGAATGAAGAAAAAGAGATTACATGAAAATTAGCACAAATGAGGGCCAAGAGTATTAATTACCAGCAATATATTTTATAAATAAAAAGACTAACCAATTTAAATATTTAAGAGTGAGACTGACAAATAGCAATAAAGAAGATGTAAAAATAAATATCCAAATACCAGCTGATGAAATATCCCTAGTAGCAATGGATATCCATACAATATCCATCGATAGTTACCAATATCCAATAAGCATTATAGGTATCTAAAAGTAGTATTGCATGGATATTGTGAGGATATTGATATGTGCTGGCTTTTTGAAAAAGCATAATATCTAAAAGTAATATTGTGTGGATATTGTAATGATGTTAATTTTCTATTGATTTTTGGACATTAATGGGAATGATGGAGATTTATTTAATTCCATTCAAACATACATGAATATAATTAGTGAATGCAATCCGCACTGCCAGGGGAGCAGCCAGGAATCAAGGTTTTAGGCACAACTAACACTGGGGAGTCTGAGGGTCTGGAATACCCGCTAGGGTAAGTGGGATATGCGAAAGATCACAACTCTCAGCAGAAGACCAACAGCAATGTTGCATTTAAAAGGTTTCCCTCCCTTGAGTATGGGTGTCTTGCCAAGTTGCCCTTTTCAGATAAAGACTTATTACATTCATTACATGAATAATCTTCTCTTCCGTGTGCATTCACATTTGATAGTCAAAGGTAGTACTCACAGCAAAAGACTTGCGACAAATGTTATATTGATAGTTTCTCCTCTGTGTGTACATGCATTTGGTAATTAAGGTCATAGCTCTGAGCAAAGGACTTGCTGCAGACTATGCACGAATAAGGTTTCTGTCCTGTGTATATGTCTAACTAAGCTGCTCATCCTCAAGAAAGACTTTTCACACTCGTTACATGAATAAGGTCTCTTCCCCAAGCATACATTTATTTTTATTATTATAAGGAAGGTTTTTTTTAAAGGTTTATAAGTTTTTCATCACCTCCTTGTTTTATTCATCAATATATCATCATTATTCTTTCATTTTCATTCATTCATTTTTCCGTTCAACGTCATTTCCATCGCTCTTCCACTCTCCGAGGGGAAGGGCCGCGCACAGGGGGGGTCCGCCGAAGGGGCTGGTTACCGCAACCTTGGACCCCATCCCTCCGCGCATGTGGCCCCCCCCTCCAAGTGGCGATGCCCCAGTAAGACTCCGCCCGTATTATTGTATTTTTTCTTCTATGGCTCCATCCTCAATTTCAGTATCGTGTCTCCGGATTCCACCTTTTCCACTTCGCAAAGGACACCGCCCTGACACCACATGTCAATGAAAGATTTCATATCACCCTTTCATTTGCGGTAAAGATATTCCCTCCTGATTCTGCCTTCGATCTTTTTTTTTAAATACTCTGCGTATTTTGGAGCCGTTCGTTCACCTTTTTCCATTGCCGTAAAACAATGGTATACGCTTGTGTTTGGTGGGGTCACTATTCTGAATGATCTTTGAGCAGATTTTATTGGAGATAGTGTAGTAAGGATAAAATACTTAAGAAAAACAAAATGACACACTTCATTCATTCAATTGGCAACTCAGTCTCACTTTAATTGTTATGCAAAGATAATAACTATTTACAACACGCGTACAACAATTTTGTTTATTTCAAGGAAGTATGCAGCAAGCAATAATGATTAATTTCAGAAAAATTGAGAACCATAAAGGGCATGAAAATTATGAATGGACTTAGAGTAAGACACCTTTTACTGATAATTATTGGCATGTCTTCAGTAAAAACTTGGCATGCAGGTTTTCTGATCCACATCTGATAGCCTGGGAATGTGTCCTTTTCTGCTACCACTCTTCTTCAATAATCATCATGAAAACATTTTGTAAACGAAAAATATTCATCAGCACAGATTTGCGTGTGGCTGAATTTGAACATTAGGAATATCAAGACGAATTATCATGTCCATGAGCAAACAAGTCATGTGCGCAAAGGTGACTTATTTGAGTCAAAACATACAACATACAATACATAATAGTGTTCCTCACTTTTCTGTGCATGTGGCGGTTGAGGTTAGAAATCATGGAGGAGGACTTTGAGTGCACTCAGCATGAATAATGTTTCACAACCGTATGTGTACATATGAGGTAGTCAAGGCCATTCCTTGCAGTGACAGACTTGATGTAAACTATGCATGAATATGGCTGCTCTAATTTGTTAGTCGTTGTTGGTTAGTTGTGACTGTCAAGGTGAATTGCGGAGCAAAATATTTACAAAAAATGTTACATTTATAAGGTATTACTCCTGTGAGTATCAGAATGTGTAACTATGTCACACTAATGAGTGACATACCTGCTGCAAACGTTGCAGAACATAGGATCCTCTCGGGTTTTTGTACACTCATCTGTGCCGTGAGGCTCTTGGTCGAAAAAGACTTCCAAAATTCGTCACACAAATAAGGGCTTATCCCGTTTGCGTACGTTCACATCCAACAAAAATGCCCCTTGTAGAGAAAGACTTTTCGCATTAATTGCATGAATTAGGCTTCTCCCCTGTGTTTGTATGCAAATGTGTCACCAACAAGGAGGCATCGCCAAGGTGATGTTCGGGATCTGCATGCCAATGTTATTATCTGAAACTATATAGGTAAGGTAGAAAAGGTGTCAAGGCTTTCTTCCACATAGGCCCGGGTTCGAGAGATATTCGCTTGTAAATATTTTGCGCAGCATGATGTCCCTTGAGCAATCGCTACCTCTTAACTACGGCCACGTTTTTCTCTCTTCTAATTTTTGAAATCACTGTTATATTTTATCCCCATTCGTTTTATTTAGTTACTTCGTGATTTTTTAAATATAATATCAATTTATGGATTTTAAAGGAAACTCCAAATTTTGCCTTACCACGGCGATTACTCAAGGGATGTCATGTTGCGTGAAGTCTTTACAAGCGAATATCTATCGAACCTGGGCCTATGTGGAAGAAAGCCCTGATGTTTTTTCTACCTTACCTATACAGTTTCAGAAAATAATATCAGTATCCAGATGCTGAACATCACTTTGGGATGTTTCCTTGTAAGTGGGTCTTCGTCGAGAAAGTCTTTTCACAATCGTTGCATGAATATGGTTTTTCTACTGAGTGCGTATGCAAATGCCTCACTAAGAAGCTCTTTCTTGAGAAAGTCTTTTCACAATTGTTGTATGAATACGGTTTTTCCCGTGTGCGTATGCAAATGCTTCACTAAGTGGAGTGCTCATTTCTCCATACTCGTGCAATTGCCTCAGATTTTCATCTCCAACATTCCTGGAACAAGTTACGAAGAATTATTACCCAACTCTCATTTGACAATAATGTTGAACACCATTCTAGAAGGTTCTTTACTGACTGCAAAACTACATACTTATTTTTCTTCTGCTTTCTGGCATACCGGTACTTCCCTTCATGGTACCGGTCTAGCTTCCTTATATTTCCTGACATTTGGTTAAATGTCTTTTCGATAGACGGCACCTTTTGTCCCTTGAAGAGTGATTCTGTGTACACTGTAATACATTAAGAAAATATATATATATTAGCTACTACAAATACATTAGATTCCTTACAAAAACATGTGACAATGGGCAAAGTTACAACCCTATAAAAAGCAGCAACAATGAACCTCTTATTTAGCACTGGACCAGGAGGACCAATTTGTGAGAACACAAATCAGAGTCTCAAAATACATCAGCACACAAATCAATGTTTCAGGCAGTAATACGTAGGTAATGGCAAATACCGTATTTCTCCAAATATAGTCCCCCCCCTAATTTTGATGCTTGAGTTCCAGGCAAAAAGAAAAAAAAATGGGTTTGAATATGGTCTCCCCTTTACTCTTACCACGGGCATTTTTGGAAAAAAAGGGGGCACTATTTTCAGACAAATACGGTGCACGTGAATAATCAGAAATAGCAGGATGCCAGTTTAGGCAAGATGGCAGTTTGCAAACTCACTGCAGTTTTTATACGAAATGATGGTTAATTTAACTACAATACGTAGTTTAAGTCAAACAACTTGTGCCACTAAATTGATTGTGATATCTTTGCACATAGGTATCCATCTTAACTAAGCAGCCAAAAAATAGAACTATTAAGTATAGTGCATCCAATTAAAAGAATTAATTTCATCGACTCACACTGCACTGCACTTAATACATCTGCATCAGCCGCTGGAAGTCCACCTGTTGTCGCTCTTTGCCCCCTTGCGCAATGTGTTTTTATATACTCCCTCCCCTTTATCTTCTCCAGCAGGAGCCGCTGCAATCTCCCAGGGTTGTTTTTTGCCCTAGAGAGGCACTCTATTTTATCAATTTTCCTTATCATTACATGGAAGCCATGGTACACCGGTACCTATCGAAATGAAGAATCAGAAGCAACCTTAGGAAGTAGTCATAGATCCATACTTCTAGATGTTATGCATAATGAAATTACATTAATAGGCATTGCACAATGAACAGCTTACATGTTCCATGCTTACAATAATTAAAAATCTATATTAATAATACCATCAAAATTTAAGAATGTTGATGAATGAAATGGTTTCGCATCTCTATGGCAACAGAAAGCACATGGCAATTGCAAGACTAAAGTTTTCCCTGTACAATTTACCAAAAACGATATATCATTATAGCATCAAGAGCCTAAAGAAAACAGAGGAAATGTAAAAAGCAGGAATGACATTTGAGGCAACATAAGTACTACTTCACGTACTTAACTAAAATGATTAAAAATACAAAAAAAGTAGGTTGAGTAGGACCACCTAAGGACCATACCATGGGATGCATGTCTCTCGGCTGCATATTCTCCACATGGTTGAGCAATACTGCAGCCTTTTCTGCATTCGTCACTGGAAAGACAATGTCTGGGTTAACAAACAGTTGATACCGCTCATAGTT
The DNA here is from genome assembly GCF_921293095.1 of Ischnura elegans. Taxonomy (NCBI): domain Eukaryota; kingdom Metazoa; phylum Arthropoda; class Insecta; order Odonata; family Coenagrionidae; genus Ischnura; species Ischnura elegans. The sequence continues at coordinate 15,422,999 of NW_025791657.1, forward strand.
AACTACTTCTATTTCAATACTTAATGCAGCATAAATGGTGAGTCAGACACCCAACCAAAAGTAACACGCCTGCATGCAATGCAAAATTCTAAGGGCGGATCCAGAATTCTCAAAGATGTTATTTTCAGATAAAAGGAAAACCTTTTATTACGTCAACAGCACGCTAGTACAAACAAATTTTGCACTGAACTTATAATAAAATATCTTATTGTACGTACCAGATTCCTGGTACATAGTGAAGATAAACTTGCCGCATTTTGAAACGACCCCAAAAATGCAGTTTTAGTGAAACGGAAAATGGAATAATTATTTTTAAAGCTCATTAGAATATCCACTTTGGAGTTTCATTTCTATAAACAGATTTAAGGCATTTTATTAAACCATTAATGCATTTCTACAACACATATTAGCGAATTTTTGTTCTCTCGAGCAAAAGAATCGTACTGAACTTTGCGCCATAGCATGTTCTACGCCTGTTTCAAGCTAATGATCCCACACAGCACACTCAAAATTTATTTCCAAAAGTTGTCATTGCGATATTTTGATAAGAAGTATTTTTTATGACTTTTTTGAAAATTTCCTATGCTTATAAATTTACTTATTTCATATGCTTTTCTTTGGAATCTTTGGAATTCTTTTGACCAACTTGCAATAATCGTAGGACAAATTCCTTGAATCGCAAGATACTACATTTTTGTTTGATTTTTTGTCTATCTTGGAATATTCATGAGTCGAAAGAATTCCGAGGAATAAGCGATTTTCGATTTTCCATTGTTAAGATGAAGAATATTCAATTTCGGCTTTCGGCCTTGTGTCTTTGGCATACGAATATTTGGAATATTCTGGAAAAACCGTTGAGGGCACTTCGTACCCTCACGATCTACCCTGATTTTCCCGTAACCCTCTTGGTTAATTCATAATAAAATTCTGAAAAATATCCTGCGCATCAAAAATCATTGTTGCCATTATTTTGTGGAGCAAACAATCTTGAATTATTTTGCTACCGTTCAAGCTAGAGGAATGAATTTTTCAGGGTAAAACTATATATTAAAAAGGTCAACTTTTACAATGATGGCCATTCCACCAGGTCGATTCATGTGAGAGATATATCGATACCAATCTCCTTGGATACGCTTTATTCGATAATAACTTTTTTGTTAAGCAAGGTGCAAATACGAAAGTCAAATACAATACTACTGCTAATGTGATGATGAATCAGACAAAAGTTAAATCAAGTGGATCGAATAATGAGAGTAGACGTTATTATCGATCCAAGTGTGCATTCGATATAGCCCTTCTTCAGACTTATTTACATAGTTACGGGGATAAAAGTTTTGAAAATTTGCTAAGACAGCAACTTACAATACATGCATGTTAATTATTTTGCTGAATAATGATTATTTATGAAGATATATCGATATGAATTTATATCGATAGGTCTCATTTTCTCATTTGATATTGACCGTAACTGTCCGAAATTTTCAGGGTAGTACCTGATTGGTAATATAACTTTTTTGTTGTATTTAAGGCTACATGGCAACCATAATATTCATTCTATGTCGACAATTATTTTCAATGTAAAGTAAATTGGGACATACTAAAATCGTTTTATTTCAGTTTCCTCTTCTGCAAGATTAATAAAAATATAAGGATATAATCCTTACCATAGAGGTCGCATTTAGCAATGAGGGACATTCCACTTGATGTATTTCGATTTGATTTTCCAGCAAGAAAAATCAAATCGAAAATCCTGGACTTCGATAAATAACACTGTCTTTAAATAGTGGGGGGGGAGGGCGTGGTGCTCCCTCACAGCGGCCGATTACGTAGTCAATCAGCAACAAGACTTTTTACCCCTGCTAGGTGCCTTACCGCCAACCCTTAGCCGACTTCGCCTTCCCATTCGGCTTTTTGTCACTTTTAAATCTCACCATATGCATTAAACTGGCAGTTCCATAAAAAAGCCAATATTGAGAACTAAGTAAACACAATATCACATGTTGAAGTTGAGGTTAATTTCACGGATAAATACCATCGGCAATCGTGAAGAAGGTCAACGAGAAATGAATCGACCCTTCTTTCCTAGGGTACACCCTAATCTTTCTTGAGTCTTCCTCCCCAAAGACACCTACTGGGAGGGAAATAGCCCCATGCCTGTCCTCTTCTGCAGTTTGCACACTATTGTATGCAGATCTGGTGCAGTACACCACTGCCAAGGTGTACAACTAATTATGCGAATCTCGGCAAAGGAAAGATTAGGTCGAAAGCCATACTGCACAAGGAAAGCAAATATGTACTGTTTTGAATACATTCTCCTAATATATACTTAACGGTTCTTAGGGGAGTTTTAAACACTTAATTAAAATAAAAGAGTTAAATTACACTTTGAATTCAATGCAATGTGCACTCTATTGTTGTTCCGTCCCGAATAACTGTTTATTTATGTAACGCATTACTTCATAGCAACAATGCAAAACGACCAATAGGGTGGTTTCCCATTATTTTTTTATTGCCTAAAACGAAAGATTATTACTCCTGGAGTACGTATTTCACGCTTTTAGATTTTTATATGACAATATCTATTTTTTGCGATTAAATGAAAAGTGAAAATTTTCAAGCGCGCGAAAATGCGACGGCTAAGTAGGAATGATGGGAAAAGTCCGTGTGACGTATTTCTCGTTCCAGCTGTCAGCGTGTAAGGTGACCTTGGGGTGAGGCTCTGAGTGCTGATACGACGCAGGATGCTAGCAGGTAGCTGAGTACCTTGCTGGCTGGTAGCGCTTGGCGTAAAAAAAGGTTTATTAATACCTTATCAAATGAAGAAAACTTTCCGACCTTAGGCAGTTTTAATAGGTGATTATTAAGACATGTTTCCCTGAGCTCTGAGACTCATGCATGCATTGGTAACCTCAGACGATGTAAAACTCCTTTCCTCTCATGTAGAAACTAGGTCCCTTTGACGTCACGTGGAGTGGCATCGCATGGGTGCCAATCTGGCCTTTTTCAAATGAGGATAAAATGGACCCTTGCCATTCGTCTAAATTGGGATTTCTAAAACAAAATAATTTGTACATTATGAACACACTAATGGTGGGTAACAAATCGCCACCAATGCCTTTCGTTTTCTTTGATGAAGGAAACTACCCTATTTGGAAAGCGTGAACAGTGCTGAGAGGTACCCTACGTGCACTCCCGCGAAGGAGTTAGGGAAGCATGCTTGGGGCTCAGGAATCTCGCAGAGTGAACCGAGAGTCAATGAAGCCACACGGAACGCGTGGAACTCTCCGTTGATGCTACCTCTACGCTCAGGCAAGCGTTCAATTTTGACCATGCAGTGGAAGTGAAAGCGACTTTGAAACAACAATACAACTTTTTGATACTGGCAAGTGCTCTCCAGTGTAGAAGATTTTGATTCGTAAGATGCAGTTTAAACTCTAAAATGGAATTAAATTTAATAAGCACGGAAGTGTGGCTAGGAAACATCATTACTGGTAAAACCCACGCGTCGTTGAACATGATACGTAGCACGGATCCATTGTTGTCCGAGTAAACAAAGTATAATGTTTAATTTCCGCATCAACAATAATATCACTGGCGACTGCTTATTTCGGTTTTCGAATGAATGATTGTATTTATCAGAACTTCATTTGTGCAAAGTGGATTATCTTCTTCTTCTTCCTTCCAGGATTAGGCTACTAAACCTGTTCCGGCTCCACATCACCATCTTTTCCTTGGTCTTCCTATACTTCTCTTGCCAAATGGTTGATATTCCATTGCTTGTTTTGGAATTCTTTCATTTGGCATTCGAAGTAAATGTTCCTTCCACCTATGTTTGTAGTCTTAAAGTTTGTCAGTGACTGCTTGGACACTCGGTTCATCTCTTGTTTGAGTGTTTCTTACTTTATCCAATATTGTGCAGCCTTTTATTGATCTTAAAAATTTCATTTCATACGATTCTATCTGCCTTAATTCCTTCTTCTTTGGTACCCAACATTCTGATCCGTAGAGTACAGCAGGGACTGCCATCACTTTGTAAAATTTTATTTGTGTTTCTTTTCTTGTTTTGTTCTTTAGAGTTCTTCTAATAGTGCCACATATTCTCTGAAATGTGTTAACCTTATTTATAATACCTTTTTCCTCGTCATATGTTATATCGCATCCTAAGTACTGAAAGTGCGACACTTGCTCCAGGGCAAAGTGGATTATTTAGCTTTAAATTTTATTCTTTAAATGCCCTAATATTAACTCTCCGTGTGAGTTTCACTCCCATAACTATTCAAATGACATAGAATGAATACCAAGGTTGGCACGAAGGCATAAATATAACCTAATACTTATATTACCAACCAGGTAATACTCTGAAAATATCTAACAGCTATTTTTAAAGTATACCGGGACTAGCCGCGGTGATAACTTATACGGGAGTCACCTGCAATGCACAATCCTGCGAAAGATCCACAAGGAAAAAATCCAGTTTCGAATCCCGGTCAAGGCGAATGATTTTTTCTCTGTGGACCTTTCGCACAATCGTGCATTGCGGGTGACTCCCGTAAAAAGTTATCACCGCGGCTAGTCCCGGTATACTTTAAAATTAGTCAAGAGCGAACACCTCTTTGTGTTCTATGTCCGGGCCTGCTCTCCGGCTGTGGCGCTGTGCGCACGATTTGGACTGCTTGTGGTATCATATGCTCAGCAGTCCAGAAACACCTTGTCCGGTAGTGTCCGAAAATATCCACAGGGAAGAATGACGCCTCGGTAGCTTAACTGGCTAAAGCACTCGACCAGAAATCGGGGGATCCGGGTTCGAATCCCGGTCAAGGCGAATGATTTTCTCTAACAGCTATGTTCAATCGCATGGAATAAAGCTGCAAATATCGATATGAATAAATAACGATATATCTTCTTAAGTAATGATTACCTTCAATTACAATTTATACGAGCATTAGATATTTTACTGTCCCATAATTGTGTAATTTCATATAGTTTTAATTTTCCCAAACTTAACACTTTAGTTTCTAAAAGCATCCATCGAGCTTACACTTGTACCGATCATAACTTCGACTGTTACCGTTGAATTCCTTTACTTAAACTTTTACATGACGTAATACCTTATTTGTAATTTTCAGTAAGAGTTTCAGTCTCACACAGTATTTCATAAAAAGTTATTAGAGAAAAATCGAATAAAAGGAAAGTCCATTTGACTTTGCTAGCAGGAAAACAGGTGACAAGAAATTCCTATAATTGCCAAATGACCTTAGTGAAATTTCCTTTATCTCGCTCAAATAGAGTTGCCACTCCACGTGACGTCACAGGGACCTAGTTTCTATACGAGAAGATAGGAGTTATACACCGTCTGAGGTTACCAATGCATGCATGAGGCGCAGAGCTCAGGGAAACATGTCTTAATAATCACTTATTAAAACTGGCTAAGGTCGGAAAGTTTTCTTCATTTGATAAGGTATTAATAATCCTTATTTAAGCCAAGCGCTACCAGCCAGCAGGGTACTCAGCTACCCGCTAGCAGCCTGCGTCGTATCAGCGCTAAGCCTCGCCTCAAGGTCACCTCACAGGGCGGCAGCGGGAACCAGAAATACGTCACACGGAGAGCCCTCGCGTTTTCGCGCGCTTGAAAATTTTCACTTTTCATTTAATCGCGAAAAAAAGATATAATCATTTAAAAATCTAAAAGCGTGAAATACGTACTTTAGGAGTAATAATCTTTTGATTTAGGCAATAAAAAAATAATAGGAAACCACCCTATTCTCAATCAGTACTCCAGTCACAGTAAAAGTTGGCCAAATAAAAGCATTAAAATATACATCGTATTCAATTATTAACATTAATCCCTCCATGTACAGAGTTATTTGCAAGCCCTTTACGTATTCCCTACTAAAGACGTAAATATACGTGTGGACGTTTCTTGACCCGGGAGACGAAAGCCGTACATTTCCGTCTGAGATTTTCCTGACCATGAGAACGAAAGTCATATATTTACGTTTTCTACCTCTACTCCTTTATGACCATCACGGGTGTACGACGTCTTTGTTTCGGGACCCAACACTGTGGGGTTTAGGCTTTACCCTTGGAATTCGGGAGCAGGTACCCTGACCCCTTGTCTTTTATAACCCCTCATAGCAGTAAGGGACCGCTAAGAGGGGTTATAAAAGGGTCATGCATTGCTTATCCAGTTTATCCAGTTTTTTAAATAAATATTCGTTCGTTTCTCAACAAATATAAATAAAGAATTGAATTCTTTGTCTTTTGAGCTGCTTACAATTTATAAACGAAATTATATGATAAATATTAACTTATATCTCGAGTTATGTATAAACATCAACATTGAAATTGTTGCTGCATTAAATGCGTTAATATTGACCTTAGGACATCACTTAAAATTTGACAATGCTCATAAAAAAATGAGGAATTCAATTCAAAGTCTGCAATTTACGTGCAAGCAACAATTATCCATGTGCCAAATCATATAAGCAATACATAAGTTGACCGCGAACCAATGCAGCGGGTATGGTTGTAAACCCGGAATGGAGGGAGCACAAATACTCTCGGACCCCAGATAATGCGAGGTCCCAGCGTGGAGGGGTCGAAAAAGGTTCAGCGAGACCCTTCTTAGCGAATAAGGGTTCACCAAGGACAGGTGACTAATTATTGGCTTAGAGGTACTTGGATATGATTGGATGATCGGACATCGGCCACCTAATCCATTGCATTTAGTTCAGTGTATTGAGTGCATTGTAGAGTTAACTGTTGTGATAAGCAACCTTGTAAATTATTGTTACCCATGCAGGTAATACTTGTAGAGAAGCTTTCTGAGTCTTTTCTCCTGAGTAAAATATCTCAGTTATTTACGTTTTACAATTAGAATGAAATGACTTTTCGTCAAATATTAGACATTGGGCAATATATTTAGTATCTAATTTGAGTTTAAGTGATGAGTCTTTTTGATAGTTAATTGTGCGATTCACAGAAAATGCATTCAGATGATTGTTTTGCCAGCATTCTTATGCATCATTTTTCCGTTAAAGGTTGCGATTACGGCATCAGAACGGCCACGAGAAAGAAGAGTCCCTTGGGGCTCAGTACAGTAGTCATGCTAAGACAAAAACTCCGCCGTCTCGAAAGGGTTAAGAGTACTCACCAGACGCCATTGCAGTAGACTTATGGGCAATTGTCAAACTCTCAATTGGCTCCCCATCCTCGTCTGATGTAGACTGGAAGTAATCATGAAGATACAAATAATGCATGAGCAGTGGATTCAGAACCTTTTTTGAAAATATTGACCAAAACTAATATATAAACCACGTTATATCAAAATTTGGAATTCCTCAGAAATGTTATGCAGTAGATTCCGGTTAATTGGGACATATCGGGACTTGTGCACTTTGCCCCAATTAGGCGAGTTCTCTTGTATATGGGCATAAAAAACTCTGAAATGGTAGAAAGAAGACTAAAGAATGTTTATAATGCAACATAAGTTTTTTAAACTATGAATTTGATTAATAAATCAGCGAGTTTAGTTAATTTATTATCATATTTAGGAATTATAACAATTTAGTTAAAAATATATTTTTCACAGCGTCGGGCGATGCTGAATGAATGTCTTTTACTAAGTCCTATTAAAGAAAAGTCCCATCCTTTTGCGGATATTATAACAACAAGAGATTTCAAAATAGGGCAAGAATAGGAACATTTGTGAAAAATAAGACTAAATAAAAGGAGGAAAATAAAAAAAAATAATATTCTGAAAACAAAAATATTTAATTTAGTTGCGAGTGTAGAGTCTATGTTGCCGGCTCATGGCCCAATAAAGCAGCATGCTGTCCCAATTAAGCAGAGAATTCTCTGGGATGTTCCTCTATTGGGTTCTGTTCAAGATCTGTCCCAATTAAGCGGCTGCCCCAAGTAACCGGTGGACCCATTAAACGGAATCTACAGTATTTACAAAATAAAAATTTTTTCATTACTATTATTTTTCCATTTATTTTAACTTGGAAGCAGTCCTTAAAATATCATGTCTACATTGTAACATCATACTCATGAAAAATTCTGCCATTGATGTATTTTCTTCCCTACTACATCATATAAGAATTAGTGTTCATAGGTAATGGCTCCAACTCGACATTCTTCTAGTGTTTCCTATCACATTGAGAAAACCCTAGAGAAATGCAGAGATCACTTGATATCATCAACTCCATATTCTAAAAATACATGAGGAATTTCCAAATATGAATACAGCATATATCAATTCCATTTTTAGTAGGAAGTTCAGCAATACACACAGAAGCTTAAGGAACTCATAATTTTACCAACCTGCTATCTAAGTACTATCTATCTACTAACCAAGTTGTAATTCCCTTACTGGAAAAAGTAATGGCATAATTTTGAAACGAGACAACCTTTCAGGAAAGTGACACATCAGAGTCAGCAAAATAAATCTCAGAGCAAACAAAACAACATGTAATCGTTACCACTGTCAAAACCACAGTATACTTAACTATTGGCGGGCCATTATTTTTTGGAATTGAGAAAAGTTATGTTTTCCTAGTCTCAAACAAGGTTTATATTCACATACTAAAATTTAGTTCTTTAAAATTACGGGAACCCATACCCAAGGGGTCTTAAGTACTGAGGACCTTCAAATACGTTTTTCTGGGGCTGATAAAGCACTATGCTTACAAAACATGGGAAAGTAGTGTGGAGTTCACGATTCAGAGTTCCATTTAAAATCCATAAGCTATTATGAAAAGAAAAAAATCGCCCAGAAACTATATCAAACCAATGGGGATGACATGTAACAGTAACTTCTAAAATTTTAAAAGAGAAAAAAAATTAGTCTACTTTGGGACTCGAACCCAGGACACAAGCTGCATAAGAAACTGGAGGCGGTGACCACACAGCAGCCATCGAAGTAGTTGAGAGAAAGCGATTACTCAAGGTAAGTCACGGTGCGCGAAACCTTTATATGCAAATGTGTCTCGAACCTGGACCTGCAGTCCAGGCAGCGAGAGTTGTCCGATGGCACTTTAAAAGGAGTGGCGGAGAACATGGTTTGCAACCAATTGCTGTCCCCCAAATGCACATCACACCCTTGCCTAGTCATGCAACGTTGTCACATTCTCATGGAGCACTGAAATAAGCCTGAACCAGCAAAACAACCCTTTCTGCGAATCTCCAAAACAAAGGATTCTTCCTTTGGACCCTTCACACTCATCGTCCCTTCCGGCTGCTTTCTTTGCGGAACCCTTTTGTTTACATGTGATGTGGGCATTTCCCTTTCTTACCTGGCAACCTTGCCCCCTACCACTTCTAGCTGTCAACGTACAACTCTCGGCGGCCGGACTGTAGGTGGTAGACATCCGTGATCCTTTTTCTACATTACCTATATAGTTTCAGAATATAACATAGGCATTCAGATTCCACACATAACTCTCGCCATGTCTCCATGAGAGTAGTGTCGGGTATATATATTCCACAAAGCAGTGAATCTGCATCATGGCTAAACTGTGATTAACCCTTAGGCTGCCGGAACGTTTATGAAAGGTCTGCATGGTGAGTGCGGGAAAAGCATTTTTCTTCGTTTGACAAGATATTCTTACCACTAGCGGCCTTTCCTTAAGATTTTATTGCCGTCCTTTCCACCATAACTCGGCCAAACCAATACCTTTTTTCTGAACTGACGGCGCCTGACCGTGAGCGTGCTCGAAACCCACCCACTCTTCTAGCCAATTACAGAAGAGCGACAGTAGAAAGTGTGTAGGAGCCCGCAGTCTCTCTCCGAACTCTGTACTGTGCTGATCGCTCTCCAGCTCGCAGTGTTAGCAAATCAAATCCGTGGAGACCGCACAGCGTTCCTCCGAGAACCTTCCGCCGCCCCCGAAAGTACCGTTATTCCCAAGGCTGGCAACGCCGATCGGCCGGATGGAGGGGAAAAGGGAAGGGGATGAAGGAGAAGGGAGAGGTGGAAGGGCCAACGCTTCTGATTGGCTACTTGCTATTTTCCACCCAGCCACCATCAGTTCGGAAAAAGGGTATAGAATTTCTTGCCACTGGCAGCCTTTGTCTTAAGATTTTATTGCCGTCCTTTCCGCGGTTGCTTGAACTCGGCCCAACCTAGTGGCATAGAGCACAAAGGCATATTTCGAGGACTGGATACCCTCACCACCGGGAGTACTACTCGGATTATCCCTTATCCGAGAGAGAAAGAGCTCCCTGCTTTCCGCGGTGCATTCACGATGAAAACCATTCCAACGAATCCTTGCATTTCCTAGGAATTTATTTACCCTCCCATTGTACATTAGCCGGGGAAACTTATTTGAACGCATTGGTTACTCTTTCATATACTTGAATGCCCCACATATGTGGCCCTCGGGCCTGCGTAACATTTTTCTGTAAGAATCACTTACAGCTATGCAGCAAATTTAGTATGATATTTTTCTACGCTGACGAGGAAACAATGTTTGATGCGTTTATGTGACCATTATGGGTACCTCGGCAAGTGACCTGATTTCTTGCCTCCTCTGCACGGGAGGGAAGGGGGTCTTCTGCCCCTGCGTAATTACCAAGGGCATATTATATTCATGGTCTGTCATCGCATGGTAGGGTGGGCAGTCCCGGAATACTAGGGTCCACCACCTGCTAGACACACGCCTGGGGTCGACGGAAAAATATCTTCCCCACACACAGTGACAGCAAAATTGTGACGCCCCCGCAGCTAAGGGCTTAACAAGGCAAGAGTACACTCACATAGTCACCAGTTGCCAATGGGTATGAGATATCACTCAAAGTTCCAGCTGGATCCGTCGTGTGCATCACGGGATAACTCTCTTCGCCAAAGCGGTCTTCGTCCTCCTCTTTCACATGAAACTAGATGAGAATGTTGGGTGTCACACAGTAAAGGCAAAACAACAAAAATTTCCCATTTAAACATTATAATAGTAAATCCTCCTCTGTTAACTGAGACCACTCAGAGATGGCAAATAGAGTGCACCAATAAGTTTTTTGTGACTCCTTCCTAGAAGTTCAACTCCTACAGTATTTATCCACCCTTCCCATTATTAATCATTTCACACTGACAATTGTATCCATGTCTTTTCTTCCGTCATTTAAACTTACGAGACCATGAAAGAACATTGCCTTTCTGCATTAAATGATATTTTTGCAATTTGGATATACTTAGTAATTCCTAAAGAACATGATGTAGGGAGTCGTTTTTGTATTTTCCAAGCACAAGCATAATGGTAATTATTAAATAAACCAAGCTATCATTAGATCCGAAAAAATGTCTTAAATGTTTCTGATGGCATATACTAATAAATACTTTAATTTTTGATGATATTCCTTATCATGTAATATACTCTCTTGTATACTTTATACTAATAAGTAAATAATTTAATAATATTGCTCTTTACTAATCTCAAACGATTTCACAAGAATTACGATCATAAATCACATGAACTGAGAAAATAATGAGAAAGTGATATGGAGAATGGAAGAAAAAAACATGCCTTTAATATACTTTATACTAATTAGATAATAATTTAATAATATTACTCTTTACTTATCTCAAACGTCTTCACAAGAATTACGACGATAAATCACATGAACTGAGAAAGTAATGAGAGAGTGATATGGAGAATGGAAGAAAAAAAACGGGCCTTCTGAAACCCATAAAAGGAAGATGGGACAAATAAGTTGGCCACTTCCTGGGAGTTGATGGCCTGACAAAGAAAATATTGCCTGCACAGGTGGACAGGGTGATGGGCAATGCAGTCCTGAATTTGTTTCATTGGGTAGGCTTTCAAGGATGTAAAAGAGAAGAAAAACTCTATAGTTACAGGCTCAAATTTAATAATTCTTTAACGGACAACCTTACATTACTTTGTATTAATCAAGCCACTCTCCAACTCTCACCACCCACCCAATCACCTACTTCAGATTTCCCAACCACCTTCTTCCTCCCCCATAGATACCACATGATGTATAAGGATGTTTGATTGCTTGTAACCTTTGTACCATGAGGATGACGCTGCTGTGCCGAAACAAGTAGTACCGCTTAAATAAATTGGTGGATTTAAACAAAGTTTTGTTCGTTTTTACTCATAGAGAAGAAAAACATTAATCTAAGCAGGTCAACAGATATGAGAGTGCATCAGGGTACTGTGTGAAACAAATCTTAGGATTACAGTGCATTATCAGATCAGCAGAAGCATGTGGCATCAGGTCATTTTGTACCCCATCAGTGCAATCGCATTCTTCTTTGTCATCACTATTCTTATCCACTTTAACTGAAGAGGACATGTATGTTCCCATGCCACTCTAATAGAAAGAGAATTAGCACTCACTCAATACACATTTTCACCAATTTGCACAAGAAACAAAACCAATCACAACCGAAACATGAATTACTGCGTGTCTGTAGGAATAAAAAAATACCTGATTAGCTATTCTTACCTCTTAGACCAGGTGTGCACTAACACGACCACGACAGACCTCTGTCGCACACCTTCCGACCAGAGCACGACCACGATAGCAATCAGTTTGTATGGTCGGGTCGGAGTGAAGTCGGAGTCAGTGTGCGGCGCGCCATAAGAATGAGTGTAATTTCTGGCCACAATGACCGCTGAGTTGGGGACAACCAAATTCAAACATTTTGGTCGGACGACTCGGGTCCGACCAACAAAATGGACTTGGCCTAGTGCACGTCGCTCCATTTGTTGCAATGCTTAAACTGGTCGTGGGCCACTGTCGCGCTACTGTGCGCCTGCCCTTAAGGGAAGGCCAAACAACTTCATCCGCCAACAATACATAGCCCAATAGTTACTCTGCCTTCTCATTTAACCTGATGAAAACTTTAGGAGATTGGAATAACCACCTCATCTATATTCTTAGACATAATGGACTGATGATGGCAATAGTTGAAGGACAAGAACTGTTGTGAGCATTGGTGTGCAGAGCACAAAAATGTTGGCTTCATCCATTCAAGTAAATCAGTGCGTAAGTTCTATTTCAATGAAGGTCAAATGTTTGCCCTACTAAGTTAAAACACTTTCACATAAATATAAATTAATTCCTTTGGCAACCAGCCTGTATTGTCAATATCCAAAATCCCATTCAAGGATGGTTAAGAAGGACAAACCCCTGGTCCTCCTAATAATTTTATGTTCAGCATATGGTAGTTCCCTTCATCAAAGAAAATGAAAGGCTTTGATTGTGATTCATTACCCACCATTACTGCATTCGTGTTATACAAATTATTTGTTTTTAGAAATCCCAGTTCAGACAAATGCTTATGGTTATTTTTATCCTCATTTGAAAAAGGCCACATTGGCGGTCATGTGGTGCCATTCCACGTGACGTCACAGGGACCTAGTTTCTATACGATTCGATAGAAGTTTTACATCGCCTGAGGTTACCAATGCATGCATGAGGCACAGAGCTCAGGGAAACATGCCTTAAGAATCACTCATTAAAATGTTGGCTTCATCCATTCAAGTAAATCAGTGCATAAGTTCTATTTCAATGAAGGTCAAATGTTAGCCCAATTAAGTTAAAATACTTTCACAGAAATATTAATTGATTTCTTTTGGCGACCAACATGTACCTTCATCAACATCCAACACCCCATTCAAGGATGGTAAGCAAGGATAAACCCCCAAGACTTACTAATAATTTCCTGTTCACAGCTATCAAAAAATCCATATCTGCTCCAGTCTGCTTTTAGTGAATATATATCAGTAGTGTAAAAATGAGGATACTGGGACAGTCGCCATCTTGGATTCTCCGCCATCTTGAATTTTTCGATTTGATATATCGATTTAACGAAATCCGAGCGTTTTGATTGGTTGTTTGTGGTCACGTGACCTATAGTGGCGCCTCGTGGTGGTTGAGGTGATGAAACAAATGAATAAGAGGGTGCGCTTGGTTTAGGAGGTATTTTTTCGCGCACTTTTTTTGAAATGTATGGATATCCCAGCGTTTTGATTGGTTGTTAGTGCTCACGTGACCTATAGTGGAACCTCGTGGTGGTTGAGGTGATTAAACGAATGAAAAAACAATACCCTGTTCTTTTTTTTTCAAGGAGAAATCAGAACAACAATTTTTTTTTAATGACTAAGTTTTCTTTATTCAATATACATCCATATCGTCCTCAAGTTGAAGTATAAACTTAATACAACGCAGACGGCTACCTTTCTTAGCCTCAACGGTAATATAATTCACTTTTGATCGTTGATGGTCAGTATAACACACAGGTTTAGGACCGTCAGTGGAAACACATTTAAGTCCTTTAGCGTAGCATCGAGGCCGGATGCTTTCGTACACATCACACCAGATGATTGGGTGCTGCTTTTCCGCAAGGCGCCGCTTTTCCGGATCGGTGATATCATCCTGATGAGTTATATTAAATCTCTCCACTACACCACTCTCATTCTTGAAACCTGAGAATATCGCATTCTCTCCGATATAAGTAAATTTCCTCTTCTCGTATCGGAATACGCAGATGTGCTCTTCCTCAAAATACAACGTGAGCACAAAATCTTTACCTCGATGAGGGATGTGTATAATGTAAGTATCAGGATCTGACTGCCTCTCCACCCGGAGGTCAGTATTCCCCAGGGTGGCTACAGGATAACCTCGCAGCTCAGCAACATTTCTGGAGGTCATGTTAGCTTCGAGTGAGTGAGCGGCTGCAGAAGCTCTTAGCATCTTAGCAACAGTTCTTGAGCTAATGTCAACGTTGAATGAGCTAATAATCTCGGGGACCACGTATATATACACTTATTAGTGAGACAATAGGGAGGGGAAGTTGATTGGGGATGCTGGGATTTCCCCGCTTTTGCTACAAGCTTAGTGATTAGCTGTTTGAAAGTGTGGTGGATTGCGCATTCGTGAGGGTGAGGTGGGGAAGTTATTTTTTAAAAAAGAAACACATATGACGAAATAAAATAATTATATTTTTTTATCATTACATTGTACATCAATAAAAACACCAGATTCACATAAGTAATTAATCCCCATAAAACATTATCATAATGAAAAATAAGACAGAAATCATATAAATGAAAAAATCTTTTTTTCCACATAGTAGGTCCATCACCATTTCTTTGAGGTAAAGGAAATCACATCACTGATAAATGTATATGTTTCACTTCATTGTCACAGTCTCCATCACCGCCAATATTTTGTTCTTTGACACATTCGAAAGAAGCCACTTTTTCAACTTGGAGCAGTTTTTCACAGCACATGCGAAATCATCCTTCCTATGAGTCAATAAAGAGCACTCAACTCCCGATGATTCAAGTTTCTTTAGAGAGGGAACGTTAAAATATTTTTCCAATTCAAACACCGTACGATCGCACGCGTATGAAAGGAATTGACACTTTTCCACACCCTTTGCGAATAAGAAGTCGTACGACCTGATTTGTTCCTTCAGAATTCTGGGAAATTCCTCGTATGATACTGTTCCCGCATCAATGGGAATTCCATGGTAAGATCTCACCAGCCATTCATTTCTCACATTGTCGTCGTCCAACTGCTTATCGGAAGGCATCTGGAATACCCACGACTTTCGTCGGTCATATTCGAGATCCTCGATAGCAAGTTCGCGAACGATAAAATTGTTTCCCCCATCAACGAGCGCTTGGAAATCCAAGACCGCCGCCTTTATTTCCTTGCCTCTACTGGGGCACTGTTCAGTGTGATACATCCTTTGGGAATGGTATTCTTAACTTGCTGAATGGATTCTCACCAAAGGTGATACACACCTCATCGAGGTTGAAATCTTCCAAGGCTTGCAAGATCCTACTCAGATTGTGAAGCACTCTACCTCTTCGATTTTCAAGGTAACCTAAGATTGCATTAATCTGTTCAAATGAGTGTGTAAACGTCTCCCAATCAGAGGCGTTTAATGGTACACGTTCTTCTTCCCCCACAGTAATGTGAGGTTTACCAAAGAATTTGGGAAATCGGATTAATGATTTCACATACGCAGGTTTCGCTGCACCTTTGAAGTAGTCTGTTATTGCAGGTTGTTCGATTTCTAGTTTTGTCCAGTCATCCCACTTTAATTTCACAGTCTTCCCCAACGATGAAATCACCACACAAGGTCCGGAGAGATAGAGTGAAGAGTCTATGAGCCAACCAATTTCAACTGATTTGCCTTTGCCGATGGTGATGGGTGTGTCGAGAATTGATGTATCAACTTCCACGTCTTCTTCCTCAGATTCTGATGATGATGATCTCCGACGTTTCCCGTACGACTCCTGCATCGTAACTGACCACGTCTAAGGAAGTATGTCACTTAAATGCGGATTTTGTTTTTTTTGCACTTTTGCGAGCGCGAATGGCTCTTTTGCTCATGGATTTTTTTTCTATCAGAGCACAACACTTTTGCGAGCGTGGATGACACTTACGTCGTCTCCTAACTGATCCAAACTCTTCAGAGAAGAGGCGAACAACTTCACAGTCGTTTAATTCAGGATTCGGGAAAAGGGAGGTGAACTGAGATAGGGACCCTTTGGTGGACTTGAAGAGAGCATACAGACAGCAGTATTCACCACAAAGATCTGATTCATAATTTTGTAAACGAGTACGGTTAAATTTCACAGTGAAAGGTTGAAGAAAGGTAATTATATCTTGAACGAAAGGAGGGAATCCATAAGAGTCAAAATACTCGGCCTTCTTTCTTGACTTAGGGACATTAACTGCAACCCAGTGAGTTCCTGGGCTACCAGAGGGATCAAAATTTATCACATAAGTTCCATAATTAGGATTACTGGGAAGTTTATCTGAAGGAAAAACTCCGCGAAAAGACGCTCTCGTGCGAGAGTCTTTTGAAAGGGATCGCTCGATGTCTTCTGTTTGCATGCTTATTCATTACTTAGACTTTCTGTACCATAGCAACTCTATTAAAATCAATGGCGAGAGCTGCTTCATATTCGGCATACACAATTGCTGTGACAGCATTGGGTAAAGCATCCTTGAATGTCATCACTAATCGTATATTGCCCGTCTCCGGTTTGGATATATGATCATCGTTTCCACTTTTGTCTGGAGTTAAATTCCAAACAAATACAGAGCTCCCATGGGTGAACATGTGTAAAGTTACTTGATTTCCCCAGTCGTTATGATGCACACCTAAAGCTGAATACAGTTGCCTAAAGGGCTGTACGGCATGATTGCTCGAGCCATCGTAAGACATTTCAACTTCGTGAGGAGTACCATTGACGTACAGACCGCATTTGGTCATGCTGTAATGATTCAAGCTGAACGGGTTTTTAGACCTTCTACCATGAAACGCATCGTCATCTACTAATGCTACCATTAATGTGATTGGGAGTTTACCTAGTATGAGATTATCACAGGTTATTTCCGAATTCCCTGCAGAGACAGAAAACGTTTTAACCTCAACGTTCTTGTATGGATAGAAAGCGACCTCACCCTTCTGCATAAGTCGATTATGTGATAGAAGAATTGAAGGACTAATGTCAAAATGGGGTACTTTGAGAGTGGCTTGGGTTATCTTTAGAATTGATGATCCGCTTTCACCTTCTTTAATGTAAAACTCAGGTTCGGCCAACTTGAGCACTATGTCAATTGAGACACCATTTACGAGGTAGTGTGGGAGATTGAATAGATCAACGTGTAGCTTTCCTTCTAATTCTCTCTCATTACTGTTTGCAAACCATTTCTTTCTAGCTAAGAATCCCTTATTATGCTCTCCTTGCTCATTCAAATTATCACCGGTATCTAAACACCACCCATCACACTCAAGGTGTGTACGTGCGGCATCGTTACCATAATTCAGCAAATTTTCAAAGTATGCGGCATAATTGTAATTTTCAGAAGATGTCATTCTGTCCCCGTTAAAGAATACGTTGCATTGAGAAAACATGGAGTGGAGGAGATTATTGACAACACCGGGTTGGTCCGCATCGCTTGACTTATAATCTGAACCGTCCGATTTACATAACTTTACTCTGACATTTAAGACAATTCCACTAAGATCCTTGTATAGATCACCGTTGTCCTTAATCGAAAATCTCAACTCCTTAGCACCATCTAGAGAGGAAACGGGCTTGTATTCTATAATTCTATTACCAATAATGCTCGTTTGTATAGGCGGGCGTTGGAACATTTGCAAACACGATGGAATGTACTCTGACATGATGATAACTCTTCGACGACTGATCGTCTATTAAGCAATTATATGAAATTATTCAAGTATTTATCCAAATATATCACGTCCCTTACGTGATTGCCTCTTTTTGCCTGGATTTTTTTTGTGTTTTCGTAGACCCCCTCCAATCTGCTTAGACTTCTTACTTTGTTTTCTAGAGCCAGTGTGGTTTTTTTTCTTTTTAATCGCAACTTTACGAATTTTCGCCCGTTTCAAACCTGATCCGCTCATTTCCCCAATTTTACTCTCTAATTTTGTTTTCAAGTTACGAACAGCTTCTCCAGAACGTGTTTGTAAGATTTCTTTGAGTGATTTACCGCTGTTAATGTCCGATAGAGCTTTTAACCCAGCCTCCTTAGCCTCTTTTCCAACAGCTCTGGCACCGCTAAAAACTAAAGGTCTGACAAATTTCCAAAGACCGCTGAAAAAACTTCCCAATCCCCTGCCTCTCTGTCTATATATACTCGCGCGATACACTGGGCCTAAATCACCACCAGTCTGAGAAAAATATCTCATATATCGATCCACATCCCTCGACATCACGTCTATGAATGAGGCGTGTATTATCTTTTGTATATATTTATGAATGCCTAACAAAGTGTAGTACTAAGGTTGCAGGATTCACGCTGGATGTGAATGGGAAAAGCTCACCCATCTTATCTCTTAGTTCAATACTCACGGTATCGAATTCTCTCTTGGAGAGTGGAATGTAGTATGGCGGATTGAATAGTTGATGGTTTCCCGAACCAATATTTACTATCCTTATGCATGAAATTAACTTGTCTCCGACAATTTGAGGGTCTACCAAGTCCGTGTAAACAAATACTTGCTGAAGTTCATCATTTTCATTTACCGCAGATCTTTTCCGTCTTATCTGTTTATTAATATGCATTGCATTTGTTAAGAGATTATGAAAACCTCTCTGAAACTTCTTTGGGGTGTTTTCATAGAGCGTATTCAATAGTTCAATCAGGGTGTAACGAGCACAAGCCAACCGTACAATGTGGTTAGTAGCCGTAACAATTATTGCTATATGTTCACAACCTTTACTGGATGTGATATCTGCCTTGCTGAGGGATGCTTTTTTATCCGCATTCAACGAATTAAAGAATTTCTCCACAATTATATCAAATTCAGTGCGATGTAAGTCATTGCTTAAAGATTTTCTCATATCAATGAGCATTTTATCAAGAATGTATGTATGATGATCGAGCAACTTATAAGTTACCCCCTTCACAATCTCTATCTCAATATATTCTCCATCATACTGACAATTTCTCGGTGGTGATTCAAAGTCTGGTAGAATAACTTCCACAAGTCCCACTACCCATTTACCGGCAACTTCCACTCGCTTTTGTAGTTTTGATCGAAATTTGGCTATCGTGTTCAAATTAGAACCCGAGCTATCACTCATGAGGGTCACGTAGAATTCTCCTTGCTCCATTATTTTAACTTGTTTACTTGAGATGCTGCGATCCAACTGTTGAAATCATCACCATACCCCACCCATTTAACCAAGTATTCAAGCTTCTTCCCAGTGCCCCTACTCTTTAAAATCTTTTCTATTTCATATTCTTTATTCTCGCTAACTTCCGTCTTTGTCAGCTCTGAACCGTAGAATTCACCTTTTATACGTTTACCATTTAAATCATTTAATTGATATGTAGGAACAATTAAATTTTCATTTATTTTAACCACTGTGAAAATTTCCTTGGAGAAATTCTGAGTATAACCCTTTGTGAAAGGCGATCTTTCTTTAGATATACGAACAAAGTCTCCAACAGAGAAACGAGGTTTCCTTTTTTTATCACGTGACGTTAAACGAAGCGCTACTTGGAATGCGTTTTTATCACTCACTTTAGAAGGAGCTATACCAATACTGGAGTGATAGCGCTGATTGTAAGCATTTACGAGTTTTGGTAATGCGGTCAGATAGGAACGTGAATTTGATTTAGTGAAGTATCGATACATAATACTTTTTAACGTTCGGTTGAATCTTTCCACTACGGCGGCTTTTACGTCAGGATTGTTGGTAGTGTAGAATGTAATTCCCCGAGAAGTAAGGAATTTCCTAAATTTTTCGTTATTGAATTCTTTTCCCTTATCGCTCTGAACTTTCAAAGGCTTTCGACCATCTTTAAAGATATTTCTAAAAGCTCGAATAACATCATCGGCCGACTTACTTTTGATGGGCTTTACCCAGGCATACTTCGAGAATATATCCACCACAGTGAGAAGATATTTATATCCGGAGTTATGTTTTTTCAAATTCTGAACATCATTCAGATCGCATTGCCAGGTATCGTCAATATAAGACACTGTGTATCTATTCCTCTGAAATTTCTTTCGCACAGGTCTGTGTAAAGTGTACGAATCCTGAGCTTCCAACCACTTTTTCACATAGCTTCGCGGGATTTTTTTCCCTATACCCTCCCAAAGTCTACCGACCGTTGAATAACTGGCGGGATTTCCAGGATCAAAATAGGTTGAACTCAAGAGATTATTAATATCAGTTTTACTCAAATTCCCATCATCATTTTTGTTAACTTTTTTTTTCTTCGAACGACTTTTGCTTTGTGGAGTTAAACTTAAGACGGAGAGAATATTTTTTTCGGTTTTTTTGCTCGTTTTCTTCGAGGTGATTGGAACAGAACTTTTATTTCTCTTTCGGGAGATGAGTCTTCTGACTTCACCTCCGCGGAGCTTATCTCTCTCTCTAGATTTTCCAACAAGTCCTCCATATTTCCCGCTCTTTCCAACGTTTTTTCCCATTGTTCTCCGATTTTGCGATTAGCTCGCAAAATTTTTCTACCACTGTTGGAGGTTATTTTTTTCCTTTTTAAACTCCTACTTCTTGTTTTCAATTGTTTTTCTTCATTGACATTAGCAGCTGAATCTTCTAAGAAAGAATATGAAATGGGCCCACCTCGTTCACTCACTGCGTTTAAATAAGAATCCAATTCCCGACGATAATGATGCCACTTTTTAGTGTCATCCATATCACTTGATAGAATCTTACGCATACGATCATCTAGATTTGTGATGTTAGTTGTTAATCGCTCTTTCTTTAACGAGGACGGTTCAATGAGAATCATCTTTTTCAGACTCATTATGCTAAACCGGCTAACTTACTTATTAGACCACCTAGCACGGAACTTACTAATAAGGATAAGAAACCACCTTTCTGTTGTATTAAGTTTCGTTTCTTGCTAACAGTGATTTTTTTACAACTCAACTTTCTGAGTAAGTTCTTGTGCTTTCCCAATTTCTGTTCTAGCGACTTTTTAATCCTATATTTTCCACTTAAAATTAGGCTACAACAATCACCCAAGGCTTTTATTTGATCGTCACTCAGCTTACTAATTATTGCCTTTCGTAACTTAGGTTCAGCAGTCTTTAAGAGTACGAAAAGATGTTTGTTACGTTTCAACCTCTTCATATTCCGCAGTATTTGTGGGTACAAATACTATCGCTTTGCATTCGTCGAAAATTTCCGTTCTAAATCGAAGGAGATCGTTCGTTTTCTGATGAAGGTCGAGGAGTAAGTAAGTGAATGGTCTGCATGTCACTTCATTAAATATTCTTAAGAGCTCATCCGGTTTTTTGGGATAAACTTGTCTAGCAAGGTGTGAGAATTGTGATTGATCGCGAGGGTTCTTAAATACCACTAAGTACTTCACGTTAAGTGAAATAGTACGTGCTTGTGGGCTCTGGTAGAAAACATTCTGCGTTATAAGAATGACTGAAATACCTAAATGATGTGAACCTCGCGTGAATACTTCGGAAATTCTTTTATTGTAACAGTCATACATTAAATCATCTATTACATACAGAGTGGGCATCTTATTCTTGCTTCCTATTTCAAAATTTGGGATATCATTTCGAAACATTACAGTGGTATTCTTGAGCGTGTTTAACTCTTTATCTTTAGGTCTGCTGTAACGATTACAACACCAAATAATTTTTTTTATCTCAACATCGATTAATTTCGAATTGACTAATTTTAACACGAAACTCGTTTTCCCAGAACCGGAGGGTCCGGCTAAAATGCAAGTGAAAGGATGTTTCCACTTCAACATCTCATTGGCTTAGAATGGAAAGCAGTAGAAACAATCTGTTTTTAAGTATTTTTTCACACCCCATCTACAAATTTCTCTTTACTTTTAATAATATCATTTCAGAAGCTCTCCATTGAGTTATTCCCCTCTAATTTGTGTATAATACTTTTCAAATTTGCTATTAATTCTGGGAAGACTGACTTCTTGCGACAGTGGACTCCAAATAATGATATAGAATTCATACCAGCTTTAGTTAAGGTATTGTTGAACTCGTTGAATTCAAAATAGTTCCGACCTCGGAAGAAATATAAGAGCCCATTTGTGTACCGAAAAGCTGAAGTAAGACCTGGAGGTAATTGTGGGAACACCCTGGACAATCCAGAAATGCTCATTGGTCTGAATTCACATTCATTTAACTCAATCACAAAATTATCACTAAAAAAGACATAAGTTCGTCCCGAGTAAGTGTTTACAACGGCTTGAATCACTGTATGTTGAGGGTATCCTATATCTATTATTCGTTTAGGATATCCATCCACTAATTCGATGCTGGGAAATCTTATCATATAGACAACACCGTCTACGAATATAACTATCTCACCAGAAGGTCTCTGATATATAGCATCTATTTTACTAAAACTGTTCGGAAGAAACGTCAACCAGTCTTTGATGGAAATGGGACCTTGAAGACCTCGATTTGGGTCTTCCAAATCTAGTAACCAAACCCATTTCTCGTAAAAAATGTACATCATTCGGTTTGCTATTAGAAAAGTATTAAGATCCATTTCAACGTCGCATAGTGACGGTTTTTTTATAGCTGGCTGTACAGCTTCTGTCGGTGTGATTTCATCCGCATTTTCTACGCTCTCATCCTCCTCAATTTCTTCATTTTTTTTTCGAACTCCGTATAAACTTTGAATAGCTAACACATCATCCTCATCGAGATCTAATTTATATCCATTCATGTATTGTGCATACATGATAGCATTCTGATTAAGAGAATGAGATATGCCTAAAGCATGACCGATTTCATGTACCAAAACTTTGTACAAATTAATTTCATCGTAACCAGTTCTATTATTTAATTCATAATAGAAATTTTCATCCATATCGATGTGAATTTCAACGGTTCGACCATCACTTTTAGGATAATCTGCATGAGCAATAGCGCCTCCTCTCCCGTTAAAAGAGGCAGGACATAATCCTCCCTTTTTAAAATTTTTATGTGTAAGACGAGTATTCATAATTACTATGTCTGGATTGTCTAAATCATGCATGAAGATTAGATTTGTATTTCGACTCCAAGCATCGAAAGCTGCCCTTGTCAGTTCATGAAGTTTGGCATTTGCGAAAGCGTAACACCATTTTAATACAGATTTATTCCACTTATAGTAAAAGAGTGAGTAACTTATATCATCTGGTACACCACAGCGCGGTTTGTTTATCAAGTTCATTGTTTCCTCATTAAGCTCCCCATCTATGCTGAGGTTGTTATACTCTTGAAAATTTTTTATAGCATCCTTAACTGATTCGAGCCTTACTTGACTTATTTCTGTTGTATTCAAGTTAAGATAACCATATTCGCTAAGGTAACTCACTACGCATGCTGTATTATTAAGTGTGTGATTTTTCCCTAGTGAGAAGAAAAATAAATTTAAGAAAATGAGCAATTTCATCATTCTGCACATTTCAGAGTCTTTTTAAGAAATGAGCTTTATAACGAGTGACCATTTCAATTTGTAATGCGTTTTTTAAATTATGAAAAAAGGTGAGCGAAAAAATAAAAAAAGACGCCTGCGAATCTTCTATAGATATTTCAACCGACAAGTTAAGCAATCCATTCGCAAAGGTGGTGGACCATCTATTTGCGTTCTTCCCTTGTTATAATGTTCGGTACATTTTTCATATCTCCAATCCCTTATACCCCGTCTTTCCATTAATCGCGTCATTTGACTTGGAGCTATTTTTAACACCAGCGATGGAGGAAGATGGGCAATCTCAACGTCAGTTAGTTTTGAAATGCAAGGATACTTCAAGAATTTCTTAATTGTGGAATCCACTTTGCTAAAAATCTCTTCGAATGAAGGGTTTGCTGCCTTACTCGTATTTTTGCTGCTCATAGGGGTAGATGAAAGTGAATGTTTCAAAGGACATTTTGTCTCATTTTCAGCGACTTCTGAGCTTGCACGCTTTGTTTTATACTGTACGAATTTATAAATATCTTCTTCTTTATCCGGTTTTTTAAAAATAGGGGGATTATTCAGCTTACACTCGCATTTCCCACATTCGATATTTCTTTTGAATCTAAATCTCGCCATTTCCTCTGAAATTTTCTTTTCATCCAATAATGGTGGGATATCCGCATGATTTTTCCCACAAAAAAATTCCATCAAGAATTTTTCGAAGACCTTCGCTTTAGCTCTCTCATCAGCCAACTCACCATCCATTGGTAGGTTTCCAACACCATCCAAGCGGTTGCTGTTCATGATTGTAAATGAGTATCCCGCTGAGGAGAGTTCAGTATTTATAGCAACTTCACAAGGTCATATTTTTTTGCGTGTTGCGAAGAAAACAAGCATCGAGTATTTCAGCAGCGATAAAGACAAAAAATCTTGCTGCCTATCAAGAATCTGGAAAGGCCTCTCCATATGATCTTTTGCGGTCTACTTTATAATGACCCCAAGGGAGGGTGTTTATTCCATCCTCACAGACGAATCTCTTATCATCGTTTGCACACAAAGCAGTTTTATTTATTTCAACGGTGTGTATTTGATGTTTCTGCGACCTTATTAGTGTCATTTTCCTATATAATTGAATTTTTTCTTTCAAACATGTGACATAGTCATCAAATGTTAAGGATTTATCGATTACATTCTTCTTAATACCTTTGGCACGCTTTCCTTCCACATCACCTTGAACACGGTAGGAATATAATTTACTTCTCAGTCCTACAAAATGAGTCATTATCTTTCCTCCACATTCATCCTTCATCTTACCAATGACTTTAGCGTTGTTCGCTGAATAGCATGGATGATCTCTAGGATAATTGGAAGTATCATAGGAAGATAAGTCTTTGACCAAATCGGTATAAAAATCATCAGACATTACTTCAACAATATAACTATCTGTATCCATGTACATGAGATGTACGTTATTCCCATACTTCGGTTTAAGATTTTCGTAAAAAAATTGGTACATAAGTGTTTTTGAAAGATCCAGAACAGCCTGTCCTATATACAACGGTTTATACATTTTAACAAAATTTTTCCTTTTATGAATCGCGACTAAATTCTCTGAATAAATTGTGCGATCAATGAAGAGTGAACTAGATATCACTTTATCAAGTCTTTTGGGATTGCAAACAAGTTCAAGGTCAATCCTTTTTCTAACATTTTCCATTGTTTTTCCAAAAACGGCATTGTTCATTAATTTGTAAAAATCTCTATCAAAGTCATTGTTGGCCAATTTGCGTTTTTGTGAATTAATATCAATATAGGTCTTCATCCAAGGCGATTGTTCAAATTCAATGACCCGATGTATCTTTTTAAGCTTCAGACCAAAAGAAAGCGCTTGCTTCAGTCCTCTATAGTGAATCACATATCGCTCTTTATGATCAAGCGTAGTCATTAACTTTTGATGTTTCCCAGTTGGTGGAATTTTCTTCTCAGGACAGAAGGGCAAATCAGAGTGCAAGTCATGCAGTTCGCTAGGATATTCCAAATCCACCTCTAGAATATATCCCTTGTTGGAATTGTCTGGAACATTCATGACATCTACATGGTCTATCCATTGAAAGTTGGACTTTGGGAGAGGTTCTGACAACGCCCAACCATATAAATTGTTAGCATCTACGTATGCAATATATCTGGAATCTAAACTAGGGTTGAATTCCTTCATATGTTTATTATTAGCTTCGGAGTACCTTTTAACACACTGGCTTATACCACCACGAATTCCCTTCTCCATCATAAGTATCATATCATAATCTGTTAAAAGATGAAGTACCACCCCTGTGTGCTTCAACATCGCATCAAAAGACAGTCCTGGTGCGGTATAATACCAACCAGGATCTAACTCATATGTAGATAAACATACGTCTCTAAAATTTTCAAATACATCTGCTAATAACAAGACGTCTGTTAGCAAATATAGGTCAGAATATCCCCCCAGAGATTTACACTGGAATTCGTTCCAAACCGCCTGAGCAAATTCATAGTCATCTGAACTAATAGTTTCCTGGGTAAGGGTGCTGTAAAACTCATCAATATTAGGTAATCTATCCTCACCAAGCTTTTCCCACGAATCCACATACTCATATGGGAAGATACCTTTACGCATCACGAGATCACTTTTATCACCAAAATTCTTGGATAATCTCGTAAATTTATCTTTTGGGATCGAGCTAACCAATTTAGATAGGGATGTCCCTAAAAACCTAAAGCTATCAATGAAACGATATGAAAAAGTCTTATCTACATTTTTTCCAAACGAAATGTACTTCTCTTCATTATTAGGGATGCATGATATTTTCATCTCATCACAGCCGAGATGTGGGACAATCAAATGAGCATCATAATTTGAAAGATTATGAATGAAAACAGGTAGGTAGTCAGGCACTTGGAAATTCACGTTACAACTCTTATGAGCCGCCCCACGAAATTTACCCGTTAAATGATCATGATCTTTCACTCTATCCGAACCGAGCTCATTTTGACATATATGACATATTTGTGCTGAAATGAAAGCAACATTCTCACTCTCGGTCAAAGTATCAATAGGTATTATATTTTTATACTTATTTTGTGCAAAGAGAGCCATTTGCTTCAGCTTTTCAAGAAAAATATCTACCGCACCTTTACCTCGGTAAAGAAATGGTTCGAATACTTCTCCAGTATCTGATACCATAAGCATGCAGAAGGACATGACTTCATGCTGGTGCTGCTTATTTGTATATGAATGCTCATCATTGGGAGAGCAACTCAAATGTTTACTAAGGATGCATTCAAAATCAGCGTATACAACATAGGGAATTCTGACGGAATGTGAGAAGTTTTTGAATTTCAAGATGTTGTCATCAGCAGTTGGAACTATTATTTTTGTTGGAGAATTTCTACAGCAATCAATATTATGTTCTCTGAGAGTATCACTCGAATAGCAAGGTTTAAAACAGCGTTTGCATACGTGTAACGCATTTTTATGTTTTGACATTTGTGATCGAATCAATCTACCAAAATTTTTGATCCAGCAGAAATGCGTCTTGTCCTTCTTAACAAGGTAGAGAAGATCGCGGTGGTCATCTAACTCCTGATCAACAACTTTAATTGGATATACATTATTTTTTTCATCAAGACCGAAAACATTTATTGAAATTGAATTTTCATGCTCAAACTTTGAAATTTTTGATAATTCTACTGGATGATTAATGCAATCCCAATTGTATCCTTGATAAAACTCTATATTATTATATTTTGAAAGGCGTTCGGGATGACACTTTATTTTCTTCCCCCATATGGCGTACTTGAAGCAGAAGGCATCCTCATTCTTTACGTTGATAACTGAGTGGGTGAGTTTAATTTTAGCAGGAAGGTCAATGAAAGATGACCCTCTTAGCGGGATGTATCTATTTATCCGTAATTCGAGGCCGATTATTTCACTTAGTGACCAACCTGATCCCTTAGATGAGCTTTCTGATTTTTCTTTCAACAATTTCGCAAATAGTATTTCTAAAATTTCATTCACATCATCTGCTTCAAAAACTTTAACATTTTTTGTTTTAAACCATCTATCCTGTGTTTCAACTCTTTCTTCATTCTTATCATTATGAAATTTAGCTTTCACCAGTATGTTTATTTTTAATGCTGTATCTTTGAGATAAATTCTAATTTTCTCTAAAAGTAAATCCTTTTTGCTGTTTAAAAAAATTACCAGGTCTGTATGCTCCCCACCTGCACTCACCCAAAAGGTTTTAAGCCGTCCTTTAACCGCTGATTCAATCTCTACAATTGAAGAAGAAGCGTCAGCTCCTCTTCCAACTTGTCTGATTGCATGGCGGTGATGAACTTCCGACATCTCATGGCCGGCTCTGTACCTTGGGTGGTAATAGACGTAGCATACCGGGCATAGCACCATCTCTTCCATTATCGTCTGGTTGGTTTTTCCAGTGGAAATGAAATTCTATATATGAGAATTAGGCTTTATACATAAGTAACCTAACGTGTATTTGAGGGTTATTTTAAATGAAACAAGATTATTCAGTATGGTCATTTATAAGCGAAGACATGTATTATTTTAATTTTTTACAATAAAACAACTGAATTATCCTTTCTGGATATTTTTAGCCCAACGCCCCATGCGTCGGCATTAAAGGCCTCGATTTCGTCAAGAGTGAGGATGAAATGCTTGGGGAGGAATATTTTCCTCTTTGCATTTTCAAAATTTATCTCCGCTATTATGCTGCTCCCATATTTTGTAATAGTGGGAGAAAGTTTCTCCACCTCATATGCCAGACCCTCCTTAAGCTCCTCCTTTTTCAAGAATTTTGCCTCCTCCTGCTGCGTAAGCAACTTGATCTTCAAAGCGTCCATCTGAAGTAGATAGAATAAATGAGCATTTTAGCAGTTTTTCTAGCTAAATCCTCATAGGACTTGAATTTTTATACATTTAAAAACTAATGATATGATTTTACTCACGCTATCGTTGAGGATTGTGAGGGCAACTGCTGGTGTTGGAAATTATCGGGAACTTCTTCCTTCTCCTGGCTTCTTTCTGCTGATGCTGGTTCTGCTGCTACTTTCTGTGGTACCGTAAGGCGTTCTTGCTGTGAGTATGGTTGTGAGAGCTCTGCTATGCCTTTATATACTGAATTTCCCCCATCCCATCGGGGTGGGTGGAGTGAATTGTTTTTCGACCTCTAGGCATTTACGTCAATCGCACAGCCGGTCATCAATTTTTATGAGGGCCGATTGCTAATCTTAATTGAAGGTCTCTGACTTCTCCTTCGTGCGTCAATGCCCCAACCGATCGTTCGAGGGTCACTCATTAATCTTTATCACCCGTCTGTCTCCGCTTGCTTGCGTCAATCGCACAGCCGGTCATCAATTTTTATGAGGGTCGATTGCTAATCTTAATTGAAGGTCTCTGACTTCTCCTTCGTGCGTCAATGCCCCAACCGATCGTACGAGGGTCACTCATTAATCTTTATCACCCGTCTGTCTCCGCTTGCTTGCGTCAATCGCACAGCCGGTCATCAATTTTTATGAGGGTCGATTGCTAATCTTAATTGAAGGTCTCTGACTTCTCCTTCGTGCGTCAATGCCCCAACCGATCGTACGAGGGTCGCTCATTAATCTTTATCACCCGTCTGTCTCCGCTTGCTTGCGTCAATCGCACAGCCGGTCATCAATTTTTATGAGGGTTGATTGCTAATCTTAATTGAAGGTCTCTGACTTCTCCTTCGTGCGTCAATGCCCCAACCGATCGTACGAGGGTCGCTCATTAATCTTTATCACCCGTCTGTCTCCGCTTGCTTGCGTCAATCGCACAGCCGGTCATCAATTTTTATGAGGGTTGATTGCTAATCTTAATCGAAGGTCTCTGACTTCTCCTTCGTGCGTCAATGCCCCAGCCGATTGGGGTCGCCAGCATGAAATCTTGAAGCTGGTGGGGGACCGACCTCAAGGTTTACGCCTCCTCAGACCATCGGCCCTGTGAGCTCATTGGGTTGAGAGTTCCTCCAATAGCTTCATCCTTAGATATCGAATAATGTCACGTGGGACAGTCTTATATATACGCTGTGTAAGAAAACACATCATACATCCACCATGGCATCATTCCATTGCGTTCAGGCAACCATTTACCACGCATTGGATACGCGGTCGACATCGAGGGCCACAGTGTCCATTTGCAGATGGTGTCGGATTCGTCTTCAATACATTGAACTTTCGCATGTGGAAACTAGGCACTCAATTTATTCGTCCCGCCTACGTATTCCACGCTTTGTTTGCGATCTGTGTGATGGACCTCTAATTACTGTTGATCAGCCAGCGCATAGGTGCTCCACGTGTAGGCCTATGGCTGAGGTGTGGAATGGATCGCGGAACGAAGTTAACTTCTGTTTAGCTCCATACTACTGGGGGTATGCAGAGGATGATTCACCGAGTGATATGTCATTTGACGACCTCGTTTCGGCGCTGTTTAATGAGGCGGAGGCGCTTGATTTAGCGCGGAGATTGCCATCACATTCTCCACCGCCTCCGCTTATCCCCATTCCACAGATTGGACGGGTGGAGGCACTTGATTTAACGCGGAGATCGTCATCACATTCTCCACCGCCTCCACTTATCCCCATTTCGCGGATGGGGCGGTCTTACGACGAGGAGACATCATCTCTACCGTCCACAGCATCAGCAGCATCGGGGCGTTCAACACCACCACCGCCCATATCTCGCCTGAGCAGGCCATCCACAACTCAACCATCACCACCACGCCCTACAACTCCGCCGGCGACATCACCATCCCTGCTTGCGGTGCAACCCCCCACATCACCAGCACCGCAGCCGACCTCGCAACCGTTGACGTCTCCATCCCTGCCTGGAGCACATTCCCCCACATCTCCGATGCCGGATACTCAACCTCTTGCTGTAACACCACAGCTTGAAGTTGAGTCGCCCGCATCGCCACCACCCGATACCGAAGGTCTTTGCTCACCATCACCTCCATCATCCCCAGAGCCTACAAATCCACCGCCAAGATCTCCTTCCATTGTTATTCAGTCACCGAGATCATCGGAGGACGATGTGCAGTGGATCCCATCGTCACATTCGCGTGCGTCCTCGGAGGCTCAAGTTCTTGATATGCCTGTTTTACAAAGTGATGGAGCTCACTCAGCTTCTACGTCTGTTATAAAGTCACCTATGAAAAGACTCTCCATTGATGATGAGGTTCCGAAGAAAAAGGTGTGTAGAGATCCTCGGGGGATAAGAGGGAAAAAAAATTTACATGCACTTTTGTGAGGATTCATGTTGTTTTGGGAGTAGTTTTTTCAGTTAATATTTTTTTGTTTTTTCATATTTTTTAATATCATGATACAATTATTTTTATTGTCTTTAATTTTTATATTATTTCTTGAATTCCTAAATATGTGATTTGTTCCTAAAACTGATTTTTTTGAGAGATTTGTGAATATTTTTCATTTTATTTGATTTTGTTTCAATTTAGTTTCGATGTTCATTGTTTTTTCTGTTCCTCTTTTTTTCATAATTTGTCTTGAAAAATATATAACATATTCAATCTTTTTTTGTTGAAATTTTATTCCTTCAAATTCCTACTCATATTCCTCTCTTTCCGCTGATTATTTCAGAAATTGATCACATTTGTGAATACGACGACCGCATTGTGCAGGCCAGCTATGGTGAAGTTTTGCCCACTAAATTTGCAGTTGCTTTCGGTCAACGCTGTTGTGCGATGCATTCATAAAGTTCGCGAAGAAGATTCGTTACCAAGGATAGAGAACCTTTGCCAAATCCTTCCCATCCCCTTCAGATTTTTTGACAAAATATTTTCCCAAATACTCATGTCTCTGTATTCTCAAGATGGTCCTCCGCAAATATTGGTACAATACTGTTGCCTTCCAATGAGTTTCTCATATTATCAACACTTGTGGGAAAGTTATTTCATTTATACATTTTCCATTAATAATTATTCACAGACCGGTCTAGACTTATATCCCCATTATGAATGCCTCATGTGTTATAAATTGTCGAGGAATCGAAGAAACGCACATAAATATACAATTTTCCAAAAAGTACCACCATGGACAACACCGCATGAAATTTTGTGGGAAAAAAAAATACATAAGGATGTGAGAGATGCCACAACGCAGACTGAAGAATTATTGTATTGATATTATGAAAATAAATAATTATTGTTATCCATTCTTTTAATTTATCACTTGACCTCTACACCCTCAGACCATCATCACCAAGATTGTGACTGTCTCAGTATTCCCATTGGAAAGAGAGGAAAATAAGTGGGAATATGGAGAAATAAGTTTGAAAAACAATTTAATTCATTTCTCTTTCCTCACTTATTTCAGAAATTCAACGCATTTGTGAGCAAGATACTCACAGAATGCAGGCCGGCTAAAGTGAAGTTTACCCCACTGAGTTTGAAAATGATTTCGATTAAGTCTCTTGTGCATTCCATTTATGAAATTCACCCAGTAGAAGATTCATCACTGAAAAACCTTTGTCGATCCCTCCCTATCCCATCCCGTTTTATTGATGAGCAGATTCCCCATAATTTCATTAAACTGTTTACTCAAGAAGGTTCACCGCAGATATCTGTTCAATTCTGTTGTCTGCCACTTCAAGTCTCCTTTTACGTGTACCTGTGGGAAAAGTATTTAATATATACTTTTTCCATGAACAATTATTCCCAGACCGGAGAATACAGATACCCTCATAACGAATGCCTCTACAGTTTCTCATCCTCTAAGAAGTCGCGAGTGGTGCATACAAAATTAAGTGTTCCAAATGTGCGAGCATGGCCAACGCAGCAAGAAGTTTTTTTAGGGGGAAATAAAATTTTTAAGGATGTGAGAGATTTTGCAACGCAGACTGATGAATTGTATTAATATTATGAAAATAAATAATTATTGTTATCCATTCTTTTAATTTATCACTTGACCTCTACACCCTCAGACCATCATCACTAAGATTGTGGCTGTCCCAGTATCCTCAGTTCATCCACGAGACGTTTAGATTTTCGATATTCATTTGTTTTGCCAGATGGCAGCACCTTCGAGGAAAAATTCAAGATGGCGGAGAATCCAAGATGGCGACTGTCCCAGTATCCTCATTTTTACACTACTTATATCCCTCATTAGGAAAGAGCTATATTTGTTCAGGGTTCCCACTCTATCTACATTATAAAATTCACGGTTTTTTCCAGGTTTTCACGGTCTAAATGTCATCAAATTCACGGTTTGCAGACAGGGCTTTTTAGGCAGAAATATTGATTACGTAACAATCATCGGCCACACGTTAACTAAAAATGTAACAAATGCGACAGATACTTTGAATGCAAATGCATCAATGACAGTGCTTTCTCTCATGACAATAGCAAAATTCATGTCCGGCTAAAAGGGTGCGAGTGGGAAAATGGAGGGAGCAGGGAAGTGAAGAAGTAGTGCCTGATTTTTTGCCAGGGTTAACGTCTTCCAATCGCAGGCTTAAGGTCAATGTGCTGTCATGGCGCACCGACCAATAGGGTGGTTTCCTATTATTTTTTTATTGCCTTAATCGAAAGATTATTACTCCTGGAGTACGTATTTCACGCCTTTAGATTTTCAATGACAACATCTATTTTTCGCGATTAAATGAAAAGTGAAAAATTTCAAGCGCGCGAAAACGCGACGCTTAAGTATGAATGCCGGGAAATATCTCCGTACGTCGTATTTCTGGTTCCCCCTCCCGCCCGGTGAGGTGACCTTGAGGCGAGGCTTAGCGCTGATACATCGCAGGATGCTAGCGGATAGCTGAGTACCTTGCTGGATGGTAGCAATTGGCTTAAAAAAGGTTTATTAATACCTTATCAAACGAAGAAAACTTTCCGAACTTAGCCAGTTTTAATAGGTGATTATTAAGACATGTTTCCCTGAGCTCTGTGCCTCATGCATGCATTGGTAACCTCAGACGATGTATAACTCCTATCCTCTCGTGTAGAAACTAGGTCCCTACGACGTCATGCGGAGTGGAATCGCATGGGCGCCAATCTGGCCTTTTTCAAATGAGGATAAAATTTGACCCTTGCCATTCGTCTAAACCGGTATTTCAAAAACCAAATAATTTGTGTATTATGAATACACTAATGGTGGGTAACGAATCGCAATCAATGCCTTTTGTTTTCTTTGATGAAGGAAACTTCCCTATTAATAATTACACTTTCAAATACACGTGTACAGATAAATTCGTGGACATTGCCCTCACGCGAATGACCTTGAAACATGATTGAAATATCGTTTTTTTTCTTTTAACCCGTCTATCATTGTTCTACAATCACGTTTGAGAGATTTTTTAAATGTTTTATGACGAAATTCACGGCTATCCAAGTTTTTTCACTGTAGACGAAATTCACGGCTTGTTCACGGTTTTCAGGTTTTCTTGGTTGAGTGGGAACCCTGTTAGGTGTACTAAGCTATTGGCTGCAAAATCCTATTCTCTAGCAATCCAACAAGCACAGCAAACTTAACTTGATTAGGATAAATCACTCAAACTGAATGATTTAGTTCTTTCTGAACTATTAAATGAGGGAATCATGATTCAAATCATCAGGTGTATTCAGCTGCACGTTTCTCGGCGATACTGACATCATGATCACTCTGTGAGAGCGTACTGGATGCAGCAGTGGGCATCTTGACTCTCAATCGTTTTCCTCCCTTCTGCTCTGCGCTGATCCAAAATGAGCAACGTGTTTCTACTATCACTAAAATGCCAACTGTGCTGTGAAGTGGCACCACTCTCAAATGTGAGCACCTAGAGCAGTTGAATGCACCTTGTTGCTGATTACAATGAGTGGTTCATTTTGAATGATTTGCTCATTTACAACACAGCTCATCAGTACTAGTTCACTTTTAATCAAGTCAGGGAAAAGGTTGTTTGTGAAGTGCGGTTGGGAATTTTCCACGGTTGAATGGATTGCATCACAGCAAAACTGTGCTAAACAAGGATAGAGTGTTGACTCACCAAGGCATCAGTTGTCAATGGGTCTATGGCATCACTTTCAAATCCATCTGGAGCTGTCCCATGCAGCACTTCACCATTCTCATCTCTAAGGGGGTCTACGTTCTCCTCTTTTACACGAAACTGGAAGAGAATGCTGCGTGTCACTCCACAATATACAAATAATAATGATAAAGGTAAAACCTCCTCTTTTATCACAGAATACTCATCCTGGTCAAATGCAACTATGCCCGAGATTTTTGTGACCAACTTCAATGAAATTTCTAACATGATAGCTCTTTTTTGTCCAACTGAGCCAACGAGGGCTCCTATGGTGCTTTAATGCACCTATTCTGTTAAAACTTTGAGTGCCGGCTGCTATATTTACAGCCCCACAGAAAAATCCAGCCATTTTTACTATATTCGCACCTTTTCTAAAACATTAGCATCTAAAATATATTTATATCGATGTGCATTTCAATAAAAATGGACTTTGCTCTTTTTTATGAATGAGTTGAATAACATTCATTACAAATTTTAAAATATGTAGTTTAACAATGAAAACCTACTGTTTTTTTTTAAATAAAAAAGTTGCAACATATGATGTACCGCCATAACATGCATAATGATTTTTTAAATACCCTCAATTTGAACTATTTAAAGCATGGAAATCATGAAAAATCATTGTTCCAAGCAAAGTATTATAAATCCTGGATGACAAAAAGGGTCAATGCACTCTCAACGAGCAAAAGAATTTTCACACGAAGTGGCCTAAGATGAGGATGCCGGTAGCTACAGAGGACTTTTCGTCCTCAAGACATAAAGTTCACTCTTTTTCCATCAAGCAGTTGATTTTTGAAAAAGCAGAACCCCTAAGCAGTAAACTGGAAAAGTACCACAGGCGAAATATTACAGATTCACTCATACAAAGCCAATTAAACGGAAAGACGTAATATTACGTCCGCAGCAATCCTCAGAAGGATTAGCAGGATGCAATATTACGTCCATGGCGTGCGAAGTTTCAATAATAATGAATCGCTCACTTTGAGCAATTTTTTTTAATGAAATACAAAGCCCTTTAGTACTTTTCACATTTGATCAAGCGAGGGAAAAGTTTGTGTTTTTCTGCTCAGTCATCCAACGAATGTTCCACTGAGAAATGAATTTGTGCAATAGCAAAACTGCGCTAAACACTGCAAGAGCACACTCACCAAGTCATCGCTTGCCAAGGGGTCTATGGCATTACTTTCAATCCCATTTTGTGCTGGTGTATGTTGCACTACAAAATTCCCTTCCCTTAGCAGGTCCTCGTTCTCCACTTTTACATGACACTTTAAGAGAATGTAGAATGTCACTCAAAATAGTCCTTATAATTATAACCTATTTTCAATAATAATATTAACCCTTTACCGGTGATGTGCGGTCTGACAGACCGCTGCGTTTCTAAAATTATGAATATTTTTAAAATTAAGATTTCAAAATATCTATAATTCTCGTTAGCTTCATATTTTTGCATAACAAGGACATCCCACTCTTAAAATTTAACGTTCCTTTTATTAATTTCTGTAAATTTGCAATTGAACTGGATTAGCGGTTTGTGAGACCGCACCTCACTTACTAAGATTGCATCAAGAAAAGGAATAAGCGGGATAAATTTCATGGCTACTTACTACTTAGCCTTCCAACTTTAACATTTAAGGCCTTTTTTGAATCTGGCGAAATATTGATAGATAAATATAATAATTACAACTCAAGTGTTTTTGGCATCAGTTTTTTGATCCTGCTTCAAATCACAATTTTTTATGACAAATTGGTTTGTATTGGGAGTGTAAAAATTTTAATAGAAGTTTTAAAATAGTTAAGCATCCAAAGAAAAATTAAACAAAACAATAAAAATGGCGTAGCAATATTTTATGAATTTTTTATTTGTTGCGGTCTCTCAGACCGCATGTCACCGGTATTGTAACAAGAATTGCACATCACTGGTTAAGGGTTAAAAGTAGTAGAAGCATATATGTCCTAAACAAACTGCTAACATCAAAATTTTTAACCATCAGAACTACATAGAGTAAGGATGTAAGGATAAGTGCTTAAATTTTCCTTTGAGGCTCATTGGTGAGGACATTCCCCAAACTCACTTGATGGATATGACTGGCACATGTGTTTACAAGAGTGGATGCCAGCTTCCCCTCTTTTTCTCATATCCTTACTCCAAGAATTAGAATTAGGCTTGCATGCCAGCAATGAAAAGAGTATTTACAGCATTATTGGTAAAGAGAGAGCGTAAAAGGGGCCCCATTCCATTGTGTAGAAGCTGGATTTATGTTGTCATATAAGATGTGTTATAAATGGTTCACAGAAATGTCTACAGCATGGAAATGAGAGCAGAGATATCCATTCACTCCTGATATTTGTAACAGAATAAACTCTCGATTATGTGCACAGATTTTGAGTTGTTGGTGGATAGAATTTCTGCAAATATAACATGAAATTGTACTCTACCATGAAGCTTAATGCAGCATTAACACTTTAAGTACACCATTGTTAAATTATCTTCCTTTCCATGAGCAAATAAGGATAAGATGCTCACAAAAACAGTTCTCTCATTGTATTTTAGTTCCTATCACTGATAAAATACACATGAATTGCCATGTGAAAAAATTCCCTTGGACTGCTGCAAATTAAACCTTTGCTGGTCAGGTGACAGTGCAGATCACAATGCATATTCAACCGGCAATTGTCACAACTCTTATGGTACTACGTGTCAGGCCCCCACGGTTTATCACGGATGGCAACATAAGGGAGAAAGGACTTCAATAAAGCCACAACTGGCTGAGAGGCTCATGAAATACTTTTCTTCTTAAAAGGGAATCAGGGGTTGCCCACAAAAAATTCTTTCCACCTAATATTTGTAACTATAATAGGCACCCCCACTACACACTACAGATAAGGTCCTAAAAAGTGCCATGGTAAGTGGGAGATGCATTTCTGGCAGTATAATTTAAATTCTGTGCACCATATGATGACGGGCTATTTCACAGCCATGCATACCAATTAAGTTGATATTGCACAATGGTCAAAAATCCAATTTAATATAAACTTGGAGATGATTACTTATATGAGATGTATATATATCGGTAACTGTATTCTTTTTCGATTTTCCATGCTTATAATTAGGCAAGTTTCCTTAATGAGGTTAAGGAGGAAGATTGCTTAAACAAATAGATAACAATCTTGAGACCAAGCCATGTTACAGCTAAGACTATTAGCTTGTAAGTAGAATTGGTAGAGTTCACCATAGGCTTACTACACAGGTTGTGCAACATTCAATTCATGGCCTTGGCAGTGTTGTACAACTTAGATTGAATTATTAGTAAATTGATAAGTATGATTAGACTTTTTGCCTTCTATGATACAACTAAAGGTGGTAATATTAAAGAATACACCCCAGAGAAATGCATATACTTATGCCAGGCAAATCCATTTTCATCTCACAAATAATATACTGGGTAATACAACTAAAATTAAAGGAATTAATCTTTCCACTCAGATTTTAAAGTATATGAGAATAAATCTTACCAACATATCGGTTGTGGGCAGTTGGAGGTCTGGCACAGGAATGAATATTTCAGTTGGTTGGACTGAGCATGCTACCTCTGAAGTGCCTACAATCACATCTCGAATGCAGTCCTTTTTTTCAGGAGAAGACCTCAAATTATCATCAGCTGCCTCCTCCCCTTCAACACTCTGCAGAGAGAGTAACACTGATAAACAACTCAACTCCATCAAAATCAACAAATAAGGAATGCAGTTAATATTAAGAAACAGGATTTTTGACATCTTATCTATGTTGTTAAACGAGCGTGCTGCGCCCACTCCCAGCGTGCTTTCCCCGCTCTTTTCAATGCAGGTCCACAGAGGGATAGGCGCGTTTCTAATTTTAAAATGTAGAAAAAAAAGGCAGGGTCTTATGTACAAATTTAATTCGAATATTCATGCACAAATTGAGGTCATAGGACCTCTTTAAACACAACTTTGGAAGTAATTACACTATCCTCTGTTAAATGCACATGTTGACTCATACTTACGTATCAACAGGAGACTTGAATGTGGAATCAGCCGCATTTCAATAAAAGTTATTTAAAGAATGCGAGATATTGTTGCAAATCAACAAATGTATCAGTTTGTGCGCCGTTAGTGTCAGGAATATTTACCGGTTTTTGTTTTTTTTTATTATTTAAAAACCAATTTTAGGAAACAATAGCAACATTTAGGAAGTAAGATATGCCGTCGCATGTTCTCTGATCATTTCTGTGCATTTTGGTACCTCATTTGTAGAGTTTGGTTGCAAATAAGTTGAGAAAAAGGTATCTATACAGTAGATATAATATAGAATATTGAAATGTGTCTGTAAATCAATCACTCAAAAACTACATGGCCGTTAGCAACAAAATTGGGCGAGAAGACTCTTGGCAGACTCAATTCATGCTATTATGGCTTTATCAAAACATCCTTGGGGCCACGAGAAGGCCTTCAAATCACAGCAATTCAAATCAAAAATTCACACCATACACCCCTGGAATATCAAGGTCATGTGAAGTATCTTATTCCCATTCTTCTCTAGTTAGAAGCTTGCACTTAATATGGAAATTGAGGGTAACAATCTTCACTACTAAATACACAAAAAAAACGGGGCAGTTGTGGGACTGGCCGACAGAAGTGAAAACTGAAATAATTATTATTCATTTATTTTTTATATATGTAGATTTAATATTATTAAAGAACTAATTTTTCCAGTAATACTCACTTTTCAACAAAAATTGAAATTATTTTTTCAGCAAACTGTTTATTATTAAACATATATTAAAAATACGATGTGTATGAATAGAAAGTAACATCATTTATATATGTTGAATTAAAACTTTTGGGCTATGTCGCCGCGTCAGATTTTGGGTGGCCCCAACGTTTCCCGACCGATGCTGGTCGCTTTCTGACGCGGCGACATAGCCCAAAAGTTTTAATTCAACATGACGAGCACCCGCGAAAGTTTTAACGAAGAATCATTTATATATTAAAATATAATATGCATTTATTTCTTTTATTTAATATGCTTTAAACCTATAATTGTTCACTATGCACATAAAAGAAACTGCCTTAAATTGTACTGACCTATATTTTTATAGCACTAGAATAGACACTGATCACTGTAGGCTTACTCCATGTGGCGTGTGATATTTCTGTCAGAAGATAAGCGGTTTTGTAAAGCTTAGATTTGCTAGCATGAAAATAGATAAGCATGGTTAGGATTTTTGCCTTTTATCGTACAATTAGTTCAGTCGCCCAACTGATAGTTATATATCTTTGAGTGACTACCCATAGGAACAAATATATTTACACTTTCACTACTGAAGGTCATTCGCCTCCATTTTTACCATAGAAGAGGAAATAAACTACAAAGATATAGGCTTTGGGTGGTTTGCAGTAAGGAACAGGAATACATATTTTAGTGAGTAGTACACAGCCTGCAAGCTGCGAAGTGCCTTTAATTGCAACTCCAATGCAGATGCAATTGAAAGCACTTCAGAGCCTACATGCAGTCCTTCGTGTCAGTAGCAGACCCAAACCTGTCACCAGCTACCTTCTCTCCCTCAATAGAGTATGTGCACTCGGGAGGAATACGATTGAAATGCAGTTTATTCGGTAAAGTGTATCGTAAATATCATTACTTTCGATTAACAGCATTAATTGTTGCTTAGTTTGTTTAATAATTACTATTTAATATGCATTGTTTTCGCAACGATATTAGGCAGACGAAAACGCTCATCTATTGGCTCCTCGGTATGTGACGTCATTCTGGTCTATCTCATCAGCGTGCAAGGTGTTTATCGTGTTATGATCGTGTTTATGCTTCAATAAACTACGTGTGCATTGGAAAAAGTTGGTGGATCTGATCTGTGTAAAGGGAAATACATTTAAGTGCTTATCATAGAATCAGGTTTCGCGAGGGTTTCTTCAAATAATATCCCGAAGGTGGATGCTTCAATGATTGACCGTGCTGATTATGTTGGACCACAGTCTAAACATGACTGTTTGTTTAGACTGTGGTTGGACTATACCTACATGCCTCGGCACGAAGTTTTAATGTTGAACTGGAGCTTTTTTGTTGTCTTGTCTCATTCATAATAAAGAGAAATGGACGGGAAACCTCATCGGAAATTAGGTCTAACATAAGTGAATTAAGTAAGATTGTTTACAGTAGGTAATTGGCCAAAAGTTTGTTAGCACGATACGAAGGTTTACGGAAATAAAAGTGCCGGTAGGTAGATAACTATCGATATTTGTATTATTGTCATTTCAAATACCGATCATAATTTAATTTATCTATTTAACTATTTTCTATTCTATTATTATTTAACCTACTGACTCGCGAAAAATAATTTTTCATATTCAGTTATGGCCCGTGGTGACTGGATGAATATCCATAGTTAATTATTAAATTGCCGTTACTGAGCTGGGTTCTTCTTCTTCTGGGCTATTTAAGGTTTTAAACGTAAGCACAAATAACTGAAGTTACATTTTGGTCCAGTTTAAGCAGTAATCTGATCTTCATTTCTTAAAAAAAACGCACTTTTAGTCGACGTATTTGTTCTTCCGTAGAATTAATGTATTCAAAAGCGGAGTTCTGATTATCTCAATGTTTCTACAAGTTATTTTCAGTTCGCTAACATAGATATGTCAGTCAGATGTACATTTGCTTGGTTGAGGTTTATGAATAGCATTTGTGAGGTATATCTAAAAAAGGTCATTGAAAACTTGGTCCGGATGAATGACGGAAATCTCTCGGGCTGGAAATCAAATGTTTGATAGTTTGATCAGACGATTACTTTTCATTCATTCGGTTTCAATATGCTTCTCGAAGCATTTGTTAGCACAATTCAATAATTGGTTCATTTTATATTTCTTCACAGCATAAGTTTATTGGTTTTCAAGGTACAAGTGTCTTGTTATGACCGGTTATGACTATCCATTAATCGAGGAATCCCTCCGCGCGGTGCATTTCCAAAAAGTAGTCCCGACTTGTGATACGTAATAATGAGCTTATTTCACATCCGATTTGGAAAATATTAGCATCACTGTGTTTGGAATTAAATTACAAACATTTTGAATACCCAAACTATCACTTTTTATCGAAAATTAATTTTCCGTTTTTTAGTTAGTAGTACGGGTACAGTTACTAAGTTAGTTACTAATTAGTGACTTAGTTTTCACGAATTAAGTCGTACTATTTTCAAGGATCATCACTGTTTAAGTGTCTCTTAATTTTAATGTCACTATAAATCTGCA
Source organism: Ischnura elegans (assembly GCF_921293095.1). Taxonomy (NCBI): domain Eukaryota; kingdom Metazoa; phylum Arthropoda; class Insecta; order Odonata; family Coenagrionidae; genus Ischnura; species Ischnura elegans. Next base: position 15,465,310 of record NW_025791657.1, read on the forward strand.
AACGAACGCAAATGCGAGAACCGAGGAGTAAGAAATACGAATAGGTAGTTCGAGGTAGAAAAGTTGATAGAGTCTTGTCGTCAGCGTAACCGAGAAACAAATGAATTAAAAGATGTAGATGATGGCATGTACACTCTTTAAATCTAGTTCATAAGGCATTCCATGGCTTCTTTCCAAGCTCAGTATACGCTGTAGAGGGGCTCACCCTAAAGAACAAGGAATGCCTGAGAACACGTCGAACAAAATGACGTCACAGTCTTGAGAATATGGCCGACTGGTGTTTCAGCGCATCATTAATTTTGCAAATTTTAATAATTAATATCTCGCTTAAAAAGTACCTCTCTATTCTCAGACTCGGAATTTAGCCTAATTGAGGTGTAAATTCTTTTTTAAGATCACTTCCCAAAAATGTGCACATACTCTATTTTAAAGAGAAAGTAACAAGTAAACCACTTCCCTGCCATCAAAATCAACACATTTAAGTGAAAGCTCCTAACATTGATGATACAGGATTTTTACCATCTCATCTACACGACTACATATATAAACATTGAGTAGTGTACGTCTGTCAATTGATCGCTCAAAAAGTAAAGAACTGAATGAAACAAAATTTGGCAGGAATATACTCTGTATCTGGGGTTCACAGTTAGGGTACATGACGATAGCCCTATGGAGCCCTGAGAGGCCTTCTAGTGGGACTTTCACTGCAAATAACATGACGGCAATGATAGAGAGAATATTGGGGCCATGCAGAGGTTAATAAATTTCCTTTTTAAATAACCTTACAATGCGATCAATGGCTATAATTTTCACAGTTAAAAGAATGAATAAAATCTTATTCTTTGACTCATTTTGTTTACAGCTGCCTTGTAGCCAACAACATTTATAAAGTTAAGAAACTTCCTCTGTAAAACCGTTCAGATGCCCAAACGTTTGGATGCCGACCTTTGTGTGGAAGAACTTACTGCCACCATCCGAGATTGCACTTAAAAGCATCAAAATACGTAATTCCACAAACCAGGGATCCAGAAACTCTGCCTCCTGAAATCTTAAATGCTATAAAGGAACACAACAGAGCCAGAAAACACTGGCAACTGCTGCATACCAAAGAAAATCACAACTACTTCAAACAACACCACAACCGCTTGAATCATTTTTTGAAGCTCCACTGACAAAGCCGCTGGGACAAGAAAAAAGCTTCCCAGTCAACAGAAGACAACTCTATCTGGAAAATGGCAAGAGCTCTCAAAAGCCCACACAATCAGACTCCACCACTCAGAACCGGGGAAAACGGATCTACGGATCAGAAGGCATCTACGGATCAGGAAAAAGCCACAATTGTTTCGGAAATGCTGAAAGCCCGTTTTACAAACAGCCTTGTCTCCGATCTTGAAGACAATGCAGAAAAACACCGGCTGAGGTTGAGTTACTGTCCAATTGAGCAGCCAGCATTGACCTGAATCAAAGAATTGAACGACACCATTGGAGGACTAAAAAGCAAATCTGCACCCGGCCCCAATGCTATTTCCAACAAACTCCTGAAAAACCTCTCCAACTCCACCATTTCATTCCTAGTCATTTTCTTTAATTTCCTTTTCCACATTACTTCCCACAGCCTGGAAACGAGCAAAGGTCACCATGCTCCTGAAACCACAAAAACCTGCATCAAACCCTTCATCCTACAAACCCATTTATCTCCTCTGCACCCTGTCAAAATTATTTGTAAATCTAATTCATAACCGCCTATAATACCACCTCATCATCATCATCATCACTGGTCAACAATCCTAGGATTGGTTTGTCGCAGCTCTCCACTCAGTTCTCCTATCAGCTTATCTTTTCACACCTACGTATTTCTTCTCTTTCACATCTCCCTTTACTTGTACCATATATTTTGCTCGGGGTCTTCCTTTTCCGTTCTTGCCCTCCACTTGTCCTTCGACGATTGTCTTCCTCAGGCCATCATGTCTCAAGATGTGGCCTATGAGGTTGTTCTTTCTTCTTCTTAATGTTTTCATGAGGCTTCTCTTCCCTCCCACTCTTCTTAGGACTTGTCCCTGGAAAACAGCATTAGGCCGGAACAAACGGGTTTCCGTGCTAAAACTGCAACAACCCACCTAATACTATGGCTCACCAAATTAATCACCATTGGTTTCAACGCCCGTCTAATTACCCAAGCAGTCCTCTTGGACCTGGAAGCAGCCTCTGACAGGGTTTGAACCTTGGGCTTTCTTCTGAAACTATCCTTTCTACCTATTCCACTTTACCTTCAGAAACTCATCAAATCCTTCACTTCCAACAGAACCTTCTTCATCAAATTGAACCAAGCCTCTTCTGAAACCTTCCCTATTTCCTCTGGTGTTCCGCAAGGCACCATCCTTTCTCCAATCCTTTTCAACCTCTTTGTAAATGACCTTCCCTAAATTCCCGGCACCGAAGCTCTTCTTTACGCTTTTGACACCACCTTCATCGCCCATGGTTCAAACCCTAGAACAACTGCAGAACTTCTCCAGTGGCAGATTGACGCATACGAAGAATGGGCCGATACATGGGAACTCACCACGAATCCGAATAAATGCATCCACATGACCTTTAGTCGTAGACCAAAAGCCAGAACTGGAAATCCTATTTACTACAGAAAGAAAGAAATCAAACGGAAAAAAACAGCCAAGTTCCTAGGAGTCATCTTTGATAAAAACTCATTTGGAATCATCACATCACCAGCTTCACAGCTAAGGCCAAAGTTGTAGCAGCTGCCCTAGGTCCACTGCTACAAAAAAAATGTAAGCTGTCTCTCAAAACAAAACTCATCCTCTATAAGACAATGGTTAACCCTAATACGAGCAAGATGAGTCTCTTGGACTCATCGCATCACATTTTTGATAATTTTATTACGTTATTGAAATGTCAGCATGTTGTAAATTTTTTACTTCATCTAATTGTATATTTCCTATAAATTAGAGTAATTCAAACTTCTTTTGGAATTAAAGTAACTTAGAAATAATTTTATCCCTGAATTCCCACAAATCCGGGCAAGGTGAGTCTGTTTGCACGAAATGTAAAAAGTAAAGTGCATTTTACAAATATTTGGTTTGAATTGTTAAAATAATGTAAAATTATCACTATGTACATGTAATGATAAATATTTGGTGTTTTATGAAGTGAAAACAGAAAGAATTAGTCATTAGTCCACTGTACTTGCTGTTTGACTATGTATGAAATAATTAAGTAATGTAAAACTTTTGTTAAACAAATAATCAATCCATTTTATGTTAAATGATTCTATAGTGCCCAATATGTACAAATTGATGAGAAAAGTAATATTTTTCACTGTTTAATAGTTCAAATTAAAATCAAAAGTTAAAAGAGTCCATTGGACTCACCTTGCCCGATTACGTCAGAAAAATATGTTGCCCGTATTAGGGTTAAACCGTTACTGACTTACGCGTCACCTGTATGGCTGATGGCTTCTGAGACTCATTTATCTAAAATCCAGAAAACAGAAAACCAAGAATATTCTCATCAGAAAAATTGCTGCTGCTCCCTGGTTCATCAGAAACAGAGACATCTGCAAGGGCCTGTGCATAACTCTGATCCTTCATGAACTAAAAGAATATTTAATATAATTTTGAAACTCACTCAGTAAAACCGAAAACGAAGAAATAATCAATCTTTGGAATTACGCACCGGACGCAATACAAAAACACAGAACCCCTAATTCAGTATTCCTCCCAAACCATATCCCTTCCTCCTAAATAGTTTCCCACCTGCAAAACTATAAACAAAAATGAAAAAACTTACCTGAAATGCAAATTTTAGACACTCACTGGAGACAGTCTAAGGCTGGGACTAGTGTAATGCAAAAACAACAGAAATTCCGGCAAGACAACGAGACAATTGCATTTTCTAAGCAATTGTATCTCTTACGTAAAAACCACATAATTCTCTAATTTCAAGGTGTCTTTGAATGAGACCATTGATTTGCAATATGTTTTACTTACATTTCATTAGCGCACAACATCTTCCAAATTCCATAGTTTAATTGGAACTCTAGAAGATAATGGAATTTATAAAAAAAAATTGCAGACTTTCTGAAATTTATTTTCCTTTTCCTTATGAAAAGATGAGAGACAATACAAATACCTATGGAAGTGGAATAAAAATTAAGTTTTTTAGTTACATGATTATATGTTGTTATATTATAATTACATGTTTTATATTTGCTTCACTTTTGATAAACTACATTGGAATGAATTGGTATAACTAACTTTGTCAGACCAATTATTACAATTTTTTGTGTTTACATGTAAAATGCTTTTATTAATAATGATTTTGATAGATTTTATGCTGTATCTAAATTTTTCCTGTATCATAATCAAAAGTGTTGTTTAACTAACAATTAGCAAACTGTGAAGATTAGAGCACTACTGTTTTTAGTCAGTGCACATTTTGTTTTAAAATCTATTTACCAAATAAATACAATTAGAAAACCAAAAAACTATTCACTACTACCATATTCTCATCATACTCACTAAATCATACTATTCGCCTATATAACACCCTAATGCCTGTTCTACATGCTCGGATCAGCTCATCCGGCTTAGCTCAGACAAATTGCTCAGCGCGAACCCATTCTTAACGAGAGGCTTAAGTCAACCCCTCGCCATCTGATGGCAATAACTGAAAGTCTAAGAACACTTGAGAGTCGGCGAGTGCCAAAGCATTTTATGGAAAAATTTCTAGCAAAGCAGATAATTAACGGATTTATTTTGGCAGATCAGTGTATTCCCGAGTTATTATCTGTCGTGCTTGTACGGAAGGGGATGAATTTAGAATATTTCAGATGATTTTTCGTCGGCTAGGGCGATAATACTTCCTCATGTTTTGTTACAGGTTAAGTAGAGAATTTTTACATCGAAAAAAGTCCTAAATATATATTTGGTACATTATAAATCCGTTAATTAAAAATTACGACTGTTTTGGATCATCAATGGAATGGCTATGAAGGTGACCACAAGAAGATGGCAAATGCTGACATGAACGCGACGACGTTAAAGACTTTCAAATTTTTTGTTCACTGGGAACGTATTATAATATTCCAGTAAGGACGTTGGTCTCGTCCACAATCTTATTTCGAGCACGCCCCGCTAACTTTGTCATCTATGAGCTCAGTGAGATGTACCACACTCAGAAGAAAACCAAACGCAACCAAATACACGTGCCATGTGAGAGAGAGTTGATGACAACAGCGCAGCGTTTAACTTAAGCTGGGGGTCCCAGGCGAGATGATCCGACCCCCTCGGCTGAGCCGTGGCAACGTCTCTACACGGCAAGATCAGCCACCAGGACGGCTGATCCTAGGTGCTGAGCCGAGCGTGTAGAACGGGCATAAGGTGCAATAATATTGTGTATTGCAACCAAGGTGCAAAACGGTATTCAGAACGTGTATAATCTGTGTTTTTATTACACCGGATGGCGTAATTTTCGAAATAGGTATAGCATCATTGCAATTCACTATTCTGAACACCAAATGGCACCCAGTAGGGTTGCAATAACATTCTACCATCTCCCAAGCTGGGCATTTTGGTATTACACCCCAGAAAACGTGCGCATTGCGATGTTGAATTGTTTTTCTGAGGTTTAAGTAATCTAATCACATATTGAAAAATGGAATATTAGCCAAATTTAAAATCACATCTACTTTATTTTAATTAAATAATCATAGCATAAGTGATGAATATGCAACTAGTTAAGCGACTTGGGTAGAAATTAACATTTGAGCTTAATATGTGGAGCAGAAGCTTGCTTCATTGACAGTACATACACAATAACAGTAAATGCAAAGAATTACTATGAATAGACCAAATTTTCTGTAAAGCATTCACATAATGCATAATTTTATTTCAACACTTAGAGGTGCGACGAAAACATCCTCAATGTGGGCTATCAGGTCGATTAATGAAAAATTTCAAGCTTGAGTTAACTCACTAACTTGCCAAATAAAATAATAGCTATAGCTTTCAATGAAAAGCATATATTACAATAATAATACCATACATTTTGATCAGCCGTTAATTTCCTCAATTGGACAGAATATACAAACAAATTCTATGAGTCGAAATTACTTTCCCCACTATTCGCTACCTTCTACAATGAAAATTTAATATTTATGAAATTATAACACGGTCAGTTGACTTGAATTACTTGTATAAAAACAAATGATTTCTCGGAACACCAATAAAGTTTACGAACAAGTATGATTCACCACAAACGTTCAATGGAATATCCATGAACAACACTAATGCAATATTTATCATGTGGAATTCAGTACAAATAGTTGCCTCTTTTGACAAGAAAGTTTTTCACATAATTAAGATTCAGTTTATCGGCAGTTCAGAGTCTATCATGTATAACAATCAGCTGATACGAAAACAATAGTAAGTGACACAACAGCACTTTCAACATGATTCACTATAGGGTACTTTCCTTCATCAAAGAAAACGCAAGGCATTGATTGCGATTCGTTACCCACCATTAGTGTATTCATATTATACAAATTATTTCGTTTTAGAAATACCGGTTTAGACAAATGGCAATGGTCCATTTTTATCCTCATTTGAAAAAAGCTAGATTGGTGCCCATGCGATGCCACTCCACGTGACGTCACAGGGACCTAGTTTCTATACGAGAAGATAGGAGTTATACATCGTCTGAGGTTACCAATGCATGCATGAGGCGCAGAGCTCAGGGAAACATGTCTTAATAATCACCTATTAAAACTGGCTAAGGTCGGAAAGTTTTCTTCGTTTAATAAGGTATTAATAAACCTTTTTAAAGCCAAGCGCTACGAGCCAGCAAGGTACTCAGCTACCCGCTAGCATCCTGCGTCCTATCAGCGCTCAGAGCCTCGATCAAGGTCACCTCACAAGGCAGGAGGGGGAACCAGAAATGCGTCGCATGGACTTTTTCCCATCATTCCTACTTAAGCGTCGCGTTTTCGCGCGCTTGAAATTTTTCACTTTTCATTTAATCGCGAAAAATAGATATCGTCATTTAAAAATCTAAAAGCGTGAAATAAGTACTCCAGGAGTAATAATCTTTCGATTTAGGCAATAAAAAAATAATAGGAAACCACCCTATTGTGAGATTCACTTTTTCACAGCTGTTCCATCTATCTTCAAATTCACCATCACCTCCCTCTGCTTTTTCCACATCTGCAGCTGAAAGACCGATATTATTCCATCATAATGCATGAAAGCACAGCTGCATGTGACATTGCCACCTACTTCATTTCCTAAACAGAGTATGAATACTGAAATTAGGGTGTCATATAATATAAAGCTAACATTAGAAACGAAAGCTTCTGGTTCATACAATAAAGCTACATTGTCATGAGCAATACAATGAAAGTTTATGCATATTTATTTTGACATGCAACCAACAGACTTCGAAGCCTAGCACAGTTACGAAGAAAATCAAACATATTTAGCTTTCAAAGATTATTTCACATAGCATATATCTCACGTTAAACGACCGATCGTATGTAGGTAATTGATTCAATATTAACGCCTGATAAATCATCATTATAAATATGAAATTATGACCTAACCCACCTGTCTGAAGCCATTGTGAAATCTACCACATCTGATGCACACACAAACGGCTGATTTCCTAAATGAGATTTTCAAAGGGTATTATATGAATTCAAGGCTTTAATATAATTTTTAAATGTAAATGAAGCAATTATTTATAATTGCAAGTAAATATTCCGTTAAATACAGAAAAATATACAAAATATCTTCTCCCTCATTGGTAGCAAAAACTGTTCAGAAAGTTTTTCATACGGGAAGAGGCAGAGCTTCCAAATAGCTCACTCGAGAAATAGCATGATGCTATTCCGAACAAAATTATTACTACGCTTCATTCGGAATACGGGGTTGTTGCAATAATGACCCGCGGAATAGCATATGCTATTTCATGCAACGCTTATCCAGAATATCTGCCTTAAAGTGATGAACATAGCATTATGTTGTTCATGGAGATAGCATTAAACTTCTGTAAATAATAAGTATGTGGGGAAATTTTATTTATATACGGCCCCCTACCATGCCCACTGACCCATACCATGATATTGAGTCATTATGCGCATGTGCCTGTGTGTGTTAGGAGCTCTGCCATCATGTATTCATACAAGCATTGGCATTTAAACACCGTATGTGTGAGTGTGAGCAGGTAATGTAACTTGAATTTTACATATTTGTGGAAGTATTTTTTATAACTACTACGAAAATCAATCAAAGGACACGCAATGCAAGTTGCTTGTTTTAGGTTTTTTTTTCAATTTATTCATGAACTCTATGTTTTGGCTTAAGTTACTCCTTTTCCCAAATGATTTCTACTTTGGTTACATAAGTATTGTACCAATTTGTCTTAAATGTGGCTCACAAAACTTTCTTCTCCTTTCAGTAATCTGCACGATTCCAAGATAACATGGAAGAGTCTATTTCAACTAGAGTCTTTAAGATTACTACCTCGGTAAAAATACAAGCCTTTTTTACATAACGATTCTTTTATTGTGTGTCAAGTATTAATGACGGAAATCCATCCGGAAGTCGTAATTCTCCAAAAGATCCTTAGCACGGGTGCATTTCTGCATTCTGGGCAGAGAATCGCGCCAGGCAGGGTCGGAATTCCATGGTCTGAAATAGCTTGCGCAAGAAATAGCCAGGTGCTATTCCAAACAAAATTATTACACCCCTTCATTCAGAATACTAGGGTGTAATAATATTCCGTAAAATACAGAAAAATATATAAAATATCTTCTCCTTCATTGGTTGCAAAAACTGTTCAGAAAGTTTTGCATACGGGAAGAGGTGGAGCTTTAAAAGAGCTCACGCAAGAAATAGCCAGATGCTATTCCAAACAAAATTATTAGTACCCTCCATTCAGAATACGGGGTCGTTGCAATAATTACCCACGCAATAGCATCAGCTACATATTACACTGCTTATCCAGAATAGCAGCCCATGTGTGAATGCATGAACGATTTTAGTGGACCAGAATGATATGTGTATGAATGCATGGACCAAATAAGAACAGATTCTATTTTCTATTCATGCATTCACACAAGTTGTGTGGTTACAAGGCGAATTCTTGTGTACATTCATGGGTTCATTTATTCAGAAAATAACTGGTACTTACAGGTAACTACATGGTGTAAACAGACCTTAAAACAAGAACTGTAAAGCAACGACTCCCAGGGTCATTCCACGTCATATCACCCAGAAATTTTCAAAATGACACCCACCGACTCTGATTTTAATGAAATTTTTGTCACTAGCTGCTATCACCTATCTAATGACCCATGTAAAAATATTTCCTCTCTCACTCTCATAGTTTGCAAGATATGAGGAGTCAAAGTTTGAGATATTTGCTCAGAAGTGGCGCTAGTGGGAGTCAAATTCCAGAGTGCAGGGCACAGGGTAAAACTTCATAACTCAGAAACCACATAATATATTTGAATGATATTTTGACCCCTTGTCTATCCAAGTACATAGCTTCCATAGTAATGTCTTTTATTCCCCTTGCATTGTTATGTTAGCCAAAATGATGTCAACAGTTGTTAATTAACCGATTTTTTTAGCTCAAAAACATTACTTCATATTTTCAGAATTACCACCAAAAGGCAGAGCAGTTAACTCATCCAATTTTTTTTTAATTGAAGGTTAATATGTGCTCCAATATACTGTGAAATAAAAATGGTGGTGTTTTGACTGCCACCATGAGTATTTCAGGTTTTACTTTTTTTTCTGCCCCGGTGAGAGGGATTTTGGACACGTACTGTAAGATAATAAGTATAAGTGTATCCATACCTTCATGCGGATATATTTGAAATATTGGTCAGTAAATCTAAGACCAAACATGTAGTCCAGTGAATGTGGCTCTTGTTCATACAATTGCTTTTAATAACAATACTTGGCTTGTGGCAGCTGAGGGGAAAAGAGTCCAAATGGCTCAGAAATGTGAAATTATGCTTTTTTTCCTGGAATTTACCCCTTTTTCAAGTGTTTAGTTTATGGAAAAATTGGTATCAAAATACATTAGACTCTTACTGTGCATTAGAGGATAAATGGAAATACTAATTTAAATAAAATTATTTAAATAATACACTTCAATGTGTTTAAGGCATCTCCCGAACATCTCTGGAGGCTCTCTCGGGCAACTAAACGCTTAACAGTACCACCAATTCCATCACATGGGGATTTTCCATGGCTTGTAGCAAAGAATGTCCATGATGCCATTAAGGAGAAATCCTGGTAATGCTTGCAAAGATCGAGAAATTTTTTGCAGTTCTTGTACCGTCCTGCACAAGCATCACTAAAGTAACTCAATTTATTGACTAAAGTAAATTTTTCCTTAACAAAGCAAAATATTATTCTTTGGGTTTCATAAAAAAAAGCTACATCATGCTCCAAATCATCTGACAAGATGCATAAATTGGAAATAATAAGCTGTTTAATCAAGTAATCTCGAGTATAAATCACAACAGGGTGTACCGTACAACTATCACTTGTCCAGTGATACCCTTGTGCCTCATCCTGGATAACATATGAGTAGTTCTCACTGAAGTCAAAGAGAACAGCTGCTTCATGGGGTCCAAGATTTTCTTTCATTTGCTTAAGGTACTTTGCCTGTACCTTCGTAATAAATGAATGGGGCACCAGTTTTTCCACTCTTTCAATTAAAGTTAATCCGTACTCATCAAATGTCGCAGTGAATTTCACCAGTTGATATCTGTCCCTGGAAACCCACTGACTGTATGAAACTTCATCTCTGGGGTCACATTGTTCAAACTTTTTCAGCAGTAAGCTTTTCAATTTTTCACATGAAGGACTCTTAGAGCAATGTCACAGTATACAGTCCCTATTATTTCTAGAGCACTTGAAATAACCAATTAGGTCCTGGCTTGTTTCCTCTATATTACAGGCATTAAGCAGTAAGTTGACATTTTAATGAATTGTGCAAACACACACTGAATGCGTTCCAGGAGATCCTGCTACCACAAACCATTTTGGACCTAGGTTGCAGAATTTAGAAAAGCCAATTTTAATTCTGGGGAAGTCAAATTTAAAAGTGGAATACAATTCCTTCAAGTTAGCAAGTAATAATCTCTTCTGAACAGGTACACTTTTGGAGATGCTAATGGAATCTTTCTTTCCAGGCATCATTCTGGAGTACTCATCACTTTCATAGAAAGTCCTAACTACATAATTGTAATGTTTTATTTTTGCCTTCCCTTTTCTTAATTCAGGTGCAGCTAATTTTCCATTGTCTCTGAAAAGTTCTCTTGCTTGGCAGGCAGTGTACTCACTCACATGAAACTCTTCCATTACTTTCTTCCTGCTCCATGAAGTTGGTACCAATGATAACAGATGTACCTTTCCTTGATGAGTGCTTGATGTGTCAAATTTTTGTTTGATTAAGTCTATGAGCACATCCATATCATGAACTTTCTGAAGTAGTTCTTTTGGGAGTTTTGTGTCATCCTTTTCTGGAGATAATTCTTTATCAAGAACTCTTTTAACTTTCCTTTTAAAATTACTGCATGTTGACTCTACTTTCCTTTTAGCGTAGGTTGACCTTCTGTGAGATGATATACCATGAAATTTTAAAGGTGACTCCTCTATATCGTGCAGCGTTCTGTTAAGTAGATCAGTAGATTTTTCTTAGGATACTGTTGTTTGAAATTTCAAAATACTATCATTGCTGTCTTTATCTACTGCTTAAACATCAGAAAGCTCATTTCCAAACTTGGAGTGTTTCTGTACTTCGTCCCTACATGACTAGCATATTTTCATTCCTGGCACTAATTTCCAAAGAGTTGGGATTTTACAGGCCTTTTCTGCAAATTCAAGAATTGCATTTCTCAGTAATTTTGATATTTTCTTCTTGTGGCTCCTAAAAGGATCAAGACAATATATTTGGTAGGTTTCATACTTTTTCAAATAGTATATTCTGTGATGTTCGCAGCCATTGGATAGGACTTCCCCAGGTTCACCACTTCTGAGAGATAACAGCTGTTTTTGAAGCATACTCATGATCTCAATTTTGTTCAGTTGCACCACTGGTGTGTAGATATTTTTTTGAGGCAATCAGATGCAGTTACTTTTCCAATGCTGCACAGTTCAACAATTTGCTCATTTTGAAGCATAGTGGAGACACCAACATTTTTTAATGTCAAAGTTCACGATGAGCAGCTTCGCCTAACTCATAGCACACACAATTAATATACTGGTAAATATACACTGATCGTACACACAGAATAAACTTGGACACCCATGGAGCATCTTCACACAAGCAGACTTGGCAGAAGACTAAAAGTGGTACCCTAGAATTTATTTTGATTTATCATGCCCTCACTGTGATACATTGTAACATTTTATTCTTCCCAATGTAGAGGTTGCACTTAATTCTCTTATTCCTTGGGGAGATGGAATAACACTGGAAAGTGAGGCTGAATAAGTGGGATTGTATTACCTTCTCAAGTTTGTCATGTAATACAATCATATGTTAGGCAGGGGAGAAGGGCACATAATGTCAGCATTATCTCTCCCTGTGAAATAGAAATTTAATATGTACTCCAGTTGCCATCAAGGAATGTGGATATTGGTGACAACCTGCTGAATATCTATAAGTAATACCATTTGCTCTGCCAGCTCTTCCATCACCAAGGGTTTGGAAGACCGTACTTCTTCTGTGAAAGTGAGGCTAACTTTGTAAAACTCCAGTTCAGCGGGACTCATTCAATCACTTTTTCACAGATCTTAACAAACTTAAGCGTTTAGTTGCCCGAGAGAGCCTCCAGAGATGTTCGGGAGATGCCTTAAACACATTGAAGTGTATTATTTAAATAATTTTATTTAAATTAGTATTTCCATTTATCCTCTAATGCACAGTAAGAGTCTAATGTATTTTGATACCAATTTTTCCATAAACTAAACACTTGAAAAAGGGGTAAATTCCAGGAAAAAAAGCATCATTTCACATTTCTGAGCCATTTGGACTCTTTTCCCCTCAGCTGCCACAAGCCAAGTATTGTTATTAAAAGCAATTGTATGAACAAGAGCCACATTCACTGGACTACATGTTTGGTCTTAGATTTACTGACCAATATTTCAAATATATCCGCATGAAGGTATGGATACACTTATACTTATTATCTTACAGTACGTGTCCAAAATCCCTCTCACCGGGGCAGAAAAAAAAGTAAAACCTGAAATACTCATGGTGGCAGTCAAAACACCACCATTTTTATTTCACAGTATATTGGAGCACATATTAACCTTCAATTAAAAAAAAAATTGGATGAGTTAACTGCTCTGCCTTTTGGTGGTAATTCTGAAAATATGAAGTAATGTTTTTGAGCTAAAAAAATCGGTTAATTAACAACTGTTGACATCATTTTGGCTAACATAACAATGCAAGGGGAATAAAAGACATTACTATGGAAGCTATGTACTTGGATAGACAAGGGGTCAAAATTTCATTCAAATATATTATGTGGTTTCTGAGTTATGAAGTTTTACCCTGTGCCCTGCACTCTGGAATTTGACTCCCACTAGCACCACTTCTGAGCAAACATCTCAAACTTCGACTCCTCATATCTTGCAAACTATGAGAGTGAGAGAGGAAATATTTTACATGGGTCATTAGATAGGTGATAGCAGCTAGTGACAAAAATGTCATTAAAATCCGAGTCGGTGGGTGCCATGCCTGGGTGAACTGACATGGAATGACCCCCCACTGATTTAAAAAGCAATGCAGAGTTTAATATCCCCAGCCATAATTATAAGGACTCTATCATGGGACAAACATCTCAATACACAAAAAATAGGATTTTCACAATGAAAAACATCTCTTCAGACCTGGTTACACGGTACATTAGCATGTCCAAGTTAATGTACATTTGCAAGAATGATTTTGGTGAACCGCAATTAACAGTTTATATTTTGTAATTGAATAAACAGTTTTTATAAGCAAGCACATGAAGAATTTTATGAACAACTGACAAAAATAATTTTAGCAAATATATATATTTTAACTAAGCAACGAACAGATGTACACTAAATATCCATGGTATGTCAAATCAATTTTCCAAACATGTTTTAGAAATTTTTATCTTTTTGTTGAAATATTTTATTGGATATTTTTTGCATAGCTAAATTATTCTTTCGTACTTGTATACTTTAGCATTTCTCTCATCTCTTCACGTTTCATAAACTTCAAAATGGTAAATAAACTTCAAAACGTCCGCAAATACGATTCTGCAAATTAACTTAACTTGAAGAGTTCGAATTTAAATCACACCAGGAGGTAAAAAAAAGAAATGCATCGAAAACATATTCCACAAAATTCTTCGCATACATTTATATCCTCATTTATAAGGTTGAATTCCCATGAACCACTTTTTTGGCTAGCATTGAACTGTAAACACATCGTTGTACGAAAAGACAAAACGTCTTTGCAGATTCGATAGAGTAAACTTTTGGCTAGGATTGAATTGTAAACACATCGTTGTCCGAAAAGACAAAACGTCTTTGCAGATTCGATGAAGTAAACTGTTGCCACTTTTTGAAGTTACTGTTATAACCTGTTGAACCCAGAAATACAAACGTCTTGCTAAATGTTTCATTCTCGTCTATATAAACTTGAAACTAATAAGGTCTCGCTACAAGGTTCATTTACAAGAACAAGTTCATATCTGCTTGCATGAATGATTTCACATAATCTGAAAGTCACAGGAGGCTTCCAATGAAAAAAATAAGAAGCACTCACCCTGAAGAAGTTTCTAGACGAAACTTTTCTCAGTTCTGCGTCCGATTTATGGCAAATATTTCTGAAATCGTTGAGTTCGATGAGCTTTTTCAAGCAAAGTGGACATAAATTGGTGGGCAGGCCATCTCCCACAGCAACCTAAGAAAGCAAAGAAAACATATGCAAGATATTTAAGATTTGCCGTCGATAATATGTTCACAGAACTGAATAAAAAAGAGGTAAAGAAATCAATACAATGTAACCCGCCACTTACTTTTAAGTCGACTAAATAATATAAAGCATCCTCTACCGTTATCTGGCTAGCCACAAGTGAAGTGAATATGTTGTAATAATAATCATTTTTCTTCATGCAAAGTCTGCAAGGGGTACCGTCGGAAATCCTTTCTAAAGACTCCGAGAAATTCCCAGGGGTAGCACTCATTTTTTCCCTGCAATTACTCATTCAATCTAAACCAGTTCACTCATCAAACATTAGCTACACAGCACTCAGTGTTTTCCAAATTCCTAACACATTACGATCATTTCAATGACATATGCCAATGCAAAAGCTTGAGCATGATCAAGGAAAAGGTCAAAAAAAGCTCACATTTTAATATGACCTCAAAAATAAATCACATCACAACAACAGCAAACATTTCATACGCACATCCCGCACATCATACAACATAAGATAACATAACAGACCTGGCAAAAAAGGTTTAGTTCAGATACTGGACTTTAGTTGCGTATTGCACCGCTAGAAAATTACGTATGCAACAGGCCTACATTCGAAAAATGAGGTATTTTCAACGATGAGTGATATATTATGGAGCATTATTGCCTAATTTTAAGTATAAATATATTTTTTCACTTTTTTTAACCCTACATTAAAGAAATTTCGATATCCTTTTTCAGATTTAAATACCGTAAACGAAATATGACTGATAATACCGTGTGGAAGCCGTTGGGCTTAAATTCCGTTTCTGGCCAAACGATTGAATTGTTATGGACTAAAAACTGTTTTATTGCAATGAATTGAAAAAAAATGATTAATATGAATGTATTGTCCATTTATTTTATCAAATGGAAAGAAAATTGTCTTAAAACACGGATGTTATGCCCGTTCTATAGGTGTGCTACTGGCGGATAAAATGGCAACTAGAAACATCAATTCTATACTAAAGGTTTGATTATATTGTCTTATATTAACAAGTAACGTTGTGGATCAATCTTTGTTGTTGTTCTCGGAATTTACAATCGTGTCATAAATTATTGAAAATATTCACAGTCCATGCTATTTCTTCGTGATATATCTTTCAGATGATTCATTAATTGTTGGATTTGTTTGGTCTTTGAGCTTTCTAAAGTATTTTCTTTTTCAAGTGAATGTAGTTAGTTTCCTTGTAGTGTGATTTTGTGATCTATGTCAGTGCTGAGTTAATGATTTATTTGACGATAGACCTGTTTTAAAGAGTGAATAAGATTTTGAAGTGAAAACATGAGTATTACCAGCGAGATTTTCAGGGAGTCTTCAGGAAGGAATTCAGAGATTGACCATTGCAGACTTTGTATGGAGAAACAAGATTATTATTACAACATATTCACTTCGAATGTAGCAGTCAAAATAACTGTGAAGGATGCCCTACGTGATTTAGTCGGTTTACAAGTTAGTAGCACGTTATATTGTATGAGTTTTGCTTTACGATGGTGTTACTGCGTTCGTTGTTTTCCTAAACAATTCCGAATTCCATTGACGCATATCTCGTTTATTGCTATCTCCAGATTGCTGTGGGAGATGGCCTGCCCACTACCATGTGTCCACTATGTTTCAGGAAACTCACGGAATTAAGTGTTTTCAAAAAGATTTGTTTGGAATCAGACGCAGCTCTGAGAAAACATTTGCCAAAAAATTACCGCAGGGTGAGTACTTTTCGTATTTTCCTATTGGAAGACTATTTCGTTTTAAGTTTCGGTGAGGTCAAAGCGACTCTCGTTAGTTTGTGTCGACTACAGTAACAAATCGAGAAAGCTGATTATTTGCGGACTGAAATAGTTATAGTGTGAATTTATTAGGATCAACTGAATGTGGTAATATATTATTCTCTTGGTGACATAAGTGGAGAAATATACTGTAAAACTGCATGAGGCCATTATCCCAATGTTAACTTAAAAGGCACTTCGACTGTTGATCAATAGTTAACTAACAAGGAGACTTTGCCTAACCGATGTCAATAAAGGAGATGAAAGCTATTATATTTGAAAGTAGTAACTTGGATAGGAATACTGTTGAAGGGTTTTGTCCAAATACGCCCGGGTTTGAGAGAAAAAAGCATTTAAAATTTTAAAAATACGGTTACCTTGAACTTGATGTTAAAAAGTTCGCTAATTGTTTCAAGGACGATTTGGACGAGTGGTAGCGAGTCGATTTTCTGTTTTGAAAGACTAGGGATCGAGACTCGGAGAGAGTAGGTAAATTTTTTCCAGTGTGCCACCTCCTTCATTTTTGCAATCTGTTCCATCTACTTCAGATTTGTTCATTTCAGACATTTCACATTTTTTTACTTGACTTTTGATTTTTTGAGAATACGCCCTAAACTGACATTTATGTCACTAGCTAACCCTTGCTTTAAATTATTCTTTCCTAACGAAGGACGAGACGATTAGAACGAAGTTCTTTTAACATGCCGTAACCTGGATAGGAGGTTGAAGTACCGTCAATATTTTTTGTTGGAATTTTAAGTCTCCATAAAGCCATTTTTGGGCAACCTGCCGACCATTAATCCCTATTCCTCATGCTCTAACCGACCGATGGGCGAGGTATGCTTACCTCCCACAAACTTACTCTCCTCTCATTGTCAGCGTCCTTATTTCCGCGTATTTAGGTGCCAAGAGCTTTCAAACAAGCTGTATGAGCTGGGGAACGAATGGTCGATACATGTGAATTTTTAATTACCTGGAATATACTACTTGACCAGCTTAAAATTGGCTCATGGCCCTCACCTGTTGAGGTCGATGCCCATATGATCGTACTGTTTTTAGTTTGGCTTGTCGGCTCGTCCCTTCCCTTTTCTTTTTCCATGGCCTCCCCAGACTCCCATGTTCCTCCACCATCTTTGCTTTTTCCTGCAGCACGATATTATTCGGTTTTCTCTTGCTTTCATTAGACCTTATGCCCGTGAGAAATCTCTGTCGCATTAAGGACCATGAATTGGAGGAAATACCTCCATAATATAAGACACAAATGTATAAAATTGAATAATCTGAAATTGGCACTGCCTTCTCCAATTTTTCATTATTTAAAATCAACTGATTTGGGCGTTACTTGGTGGAACGATGAAATATTAATGGTGAAACAAAAACACAGTACCATTCCACAAAATTTATTTAAGCTGTCTACTAGTTTCGACGTTTACACCGTCATTATCAAGACTAACTGAGCAATAGCGTACAACATCCAGCCTTATTTATCCAACAATAGTGTGAGGGAAGGAGGAGGGGGGGGAACTAAATGAGGAGGAGCATGTGTAGAGTATTTGGATTCTTATGATCCATTTGGAGGTGTATTTTCTTGATCCCTTTTTATATTTTTTACAATAATATTTTCGTAGTAATTGCCTGATATTTGGAATGGGATGCTGTATTCTTTTGTTAATCAATTTCGTTCGATGAGTTTTGAGTACATCGATATAAATTTATTTTATTGATTCATAATGGAATGATTAGTAATGGTGGGTGACTTTTTTCTAGAATATCTTCCACATTATGTAGATCTCTATGGTGAAAATCTTTTCAACCTAAATGTAGAGTTAGTTTTTTATATTTTGGTTCATTAGATGTATTTAATTTGTATTTTAATGGGTGATGGGATTACTATTTGAAATATCTGGTTGATTAACAAGATTGTGTTCATCCCACTGCAGAAGGGGAGCTATCAGAATTTCTTATGGGTGACACATTGAAGGGAGGAAGTTGTCCATTGCTAGCTGCAATATTTCCACATCATTTTGGCATAGGTTGAATACTATAACAGTAAAAGTGTTCATCTTTTGAGGTTGTGCATGAAGAAAGCCATTTTTTGATGTGCTCATATGAGCACAATTGCTAATCTGCCAGACCATGAAGTATCGTACAGAACTAGTAATAATTAAATGGTACAATGTCTGGGGATTTGGCGGGTGAGTTTGGTATTCCTATTTTAGCCTTTCCACCTGGTTTTAATGTTTATTGTTCTCGGTTTTGCAATGTGAGGAAAACTCCTAAAACAAAGCAATCTCTTCTTGAGTTTGGCATTGACTTTCGTCAAGCAATGCCTCCAATTCATCTACATTGAAGGTTTTTTGGTCTTCCTTCTCGTGGACAGTCTTCAGCATTAAAATGCCTGTTTTTGAAGCAATGGAACCTAGCACGCCGCATTGTTTTCCTTAGAGCAGCACCTCCATAAACTATTTGGAGCTCTCGATGAATTTTAGCCCCCATTTTCTTTGAAATTAAGAAGGAAGTCTTCCCACAAATGTTGGTTAATCGGCACAAACTCAGAAATTTTTACACAACAATGAGTACATTTTGCCGAGACAAACTTACCATGGCTGTCAAGCAGTTTGTTTACCAAATGTCTAACTTGAGTCATGATGTTTCTGGTATCTCATACTCGACCGGCAATCATTGCTACAGACATCTATTGATGGACAGTGGAAACTTGGTTTCCTACCTGATACATTATTGCTGCATGCTTGGTTTTGTTGATTTCCAGGATAATAAAATCAGGGTTATTAAAAAAATTGTTACATGAAATAATTTTGGCATTGAAGATGATTATGAGTTTTCTTTTTTCTCTGCAAAAATATTACAACCCATATTCTCTTCCAGAGTTCATATTTGAATATAGGGTGTCATTCCATGCCAAATAATCACAGCTCCAACCCCACCGTCTCAGATTTGCTCGAAATTTGGTAGGAAGTTAAAGCACATGAAAATGGACTTGTATTTTTCATAGGGGATATTATTTTCACTCATTGTTCAATAATTTTTTTACCCCTGTTCCCAAAGCCATCCCAAAATTAAATTTATACCAAACATAGAATGCATTTAACTGTTTAACATATTTTTTTCCCAAAAAAAATTAAGATAATTTTTTTAGATATTCAAGGTCAAAGGTCACATGGTGTGACCTCGGAACAAAAAAATCGGTACCTTAAAATGTGACATTTTTTACATAAATTATGTTCCTTTAGCTTTAAAATGAGACCAACAGGCAGTTTCTACCATAATTATTAGCAAAGTTATGATTTATTTTTGTAGGGCATGCAGGGGAAAATTTTGCATTTTTTGTCACGTTTTCAACCCTGCTGTATGAATACAGTGTATAGCTGAGGGTTAAAATTTTGTGTACGAGTCAAATTTTATGTGCTTTAACTTCCTACCAAATTTCAAGCGAATCTGAGACAGTTGGGTTGAAAAGCCCACTTTTCTGTGATGATTTGGCATGGAATGACTCTATGAGCAAGAGGTCAAGGGCATAATTAATATGTTGAAAATATGTTCCAAATCAGTGGTTCCTTTTCTAAGGCTCCCTTGTTGATAAAAGAATAAATAGTGATTTTGGCCTTTTATAACAAATCCTTGATCTCTATTTTGAGAAGTAGTATTTTTTTAAAAAGGGAATAATTATACCTCAGCATCACCCCCATATTCTCTTCCAACGCTATCATATACAGTGGAACCTCGTTAAAGCGAGTACGGGCTATAGCGACACCCCCGCTATTACGAGAGATAGCCGATGCACCGTCAATTGACCCTATAATAAGCGTGTTAAAAAATTCGTTTTTACGAGACCCTTTCGGTGTTGGCTCTTGCCATAGCGAGGGTTTCACCGCCGGAAGACTTTCATCAAGACTCCTTAACCTCTGTAATTGCTAGCGATCTGTTAGAAATGAAGTTAATGGAGTGCTCAGTCTCAAATGTATGTGGTTAACTGTCGTTCGATAAATATAATGATTGGCGAAACAATGCTTTTCATGATTTTAATTCAGTGCGGCGCTTATAAATTGTTTGAATAGTTAGTCGTTATTTGATTAAGGAAATTTAGTGATGCAAAAAAACATCGCCTTTCGTCTGGATTTATGCTTACGTTTATCAGATAGATGTTTATCTGTCGCCGCACCACTCCTGTTCCTGTATATCTGTTCGCAACAGGTATATTGGCTATTATTTGCTCCACCTCCGGTAAAGCGACAATTCGCTATAGCGAGTGTTTATTAGTGCACCGTGGGGTGTCATTATATCGAGGTTGCACTGTATTTGGCACTGAAGGACAAACTTCCATGACCCAAAGGAAATTTTAAAGGGACGCTATGTGACCTCTGCATATCAAGGATCTTCGTGTAAAATTTTGTTTAAGGTGTCTCTGTAGCTTTTCAGTGATTATTTAACAGACATGCACTTACCACTACGTTTTTTATAGAAAAAGCGAAGAGAAGATATTTATAATCCTGTTTTGTAATGGTTAGCAGCATCTCTTGTATTTTTTAAGGAGATAAGTTTGTTTATAGTTGCTACCTTCTCTGCAGAGTGCCAAAGGAGATAGGGCAGCTGATGACAAGTCAGGGCCTTCTGTGGGGACAAAAGATGGCATTCGAGATGTCGTTGAAAGCACTTCACAGTTTGAATGCTCACCCCAAATGACTGAAGTATACATTCCTGTGCCAGACTGCCTATTGTCCGAGGACGATAAGTTGGTAAGTTTTACTACTGTGCACGGTGAAACCCGAGTTGAAACACCTTCAGTTGCCCAAATTTCTCAGCTGTATGAGGAATAAGACCGTGTCTGTCACAATTATAAGTATTCTATTGGGAAGTCACTCACATTAATGCAACCTTCAGTAGTTGGACTTTCCCAGTAGCAACACATGAGGCAGAAAGCCGAACCACAGTCTTTTTTTTCATGGAAGTCAATATCAGTTGTACAACACTGCCAATCTATTGATAGAAATGTCTTGTATCCCATGTAGTAGACTATTGGATAACTGTGTCAAATCTCCGTTCATGCCATCAGTCTTAATCTACATCCACATAATACCCCACAAGCCGCCTAAAAGGCATGTGGCAGGGGATGTTAGGACATCAGCCATTTACAGACAAAATTTAAGTGCTCTAACAAAGTTGGGACCAGCATTTCTTTAAGTCCTTTACGGTTCAGGAGAAAAACGAATTCCTATACCTATCAGTTTGGCAAAACATCTCTCTTAATTTATCGCTTCTATCGGACCTGGAAATATAGTGTTGCTCAAATATTATGTTCTCTGTGTTGCTCTTAAGGAGGAACCATCATTTCAGACATGCCCGAAAACCTCCCCTTATTTTGACATATGTTGTTGCTCATTATTTTTTCTATCGAATAGTGAAAAAATATTACTATGTCACCGGCCATTTAAGAAAGATTTATGGATTTGAAAATGACGGATTTCCACCTTGAAATACATTGTCTTTATGGGAGAATGATGACCTTCCCTTGTAAAACATTTTTTATCTCAAATTTGGCCCGAAATATATCGTTGAAAAATTAGCACAGCATAGAATAGACATCGATGCTTAATATATGTATTTTTTTAGAAGGGGTTACCGATATGTTAGCGCCAGTATTTAAGTTTAAAGAACATACTTCCGGTTTTCTGCAGAGCGAGCAGCCATTATGCGGCGGAGGTAGTGGCAACGTTGCAAATATACGGAGGTTAAATATGAAGAGCGATATTGCACCTGTCGACCGCTGCATAATTCCAGTGAATTGGATTTTTCGGAGTCATTTTTATACGTATTCATTAAACGAATGTTCAGTTCATCTCGAAACGTGCTCTACACCGAAGTATGAAATTTATCAGTGCTGGTTGTTGAAGTAATTCCTATATGCGACTACATTTTATTAAACATGCGAATAATCATGACCGGAATGCAATACATCCCTTGAAATTGTCGGCGTATCGCTTCAAAAGCGAAAATGATAGAATATAATGAGACTTGCGATAGTTTATCTGTTCTTCTGAATACTAATTCAAATTTTTTAACGTTTATTTCGAAAAATATGCATCGTTTTCAACTTGTAGAAAATACTTATTTAAATAGAAGTTCTAAGCGTAAAGTAGAAAATCTAGCGCATTATGTATTTAATCATCAATTTTGTTGATATTAAAAGTCTAGAATAAGGTCTACAGGTAAATGAATGTACCAAGAGACAAGCATATTGCCGTTGGGTACCGACTATGTAGTATTTGGAAATACAACTTCGCGAACGTACTAATTAATCGAATATTCACCCATGTAATTCTTCGAAAGTATAAAATAAAATAGACAAGAGTAATTCCTTTTTCACTGACCAAACAATTTACTTTGATACGTTTTCCAAAGGTCCAATTAGCATAATTTGAAAAAACAACATTAAATACATTTACCTATTCATGAAGTCATTGCAGGAGGATAAAAATTAGGATGCATTCCTGAACAATCGATGGCAGCTGACATAAGTGAGTCCGTAGAAGTTGCAATGCCAGCCTTCCAAATTTACTGAAACTTCGGCACTAGGAACAAGTATTATTTAATTATCCTGATACTAATGATTCGAATTACATTTGGGTTATAACTGACACATTAGTTTCTAATTTTCACTAATCAACTCCTTATTAATAGTATGGATGAGGCTATTGAATGGAAAATCTACAAATAAATAAACATTAAAGAGCTTTGTGTCAGTCATTCGACAGGGACTTTAATATTCATAAATCAAGACATAAACATTGATTATTTTAACAATGATGGACACTTTATGTTGGGAAATGTTGCATAAATTTCTTAAGAAATTAAAAATGCACGTAAACGATTCGGTATCCTTCAACAGATGCACTCGTTGAAATCGCTTCGATGGAATTGATGGATTCACTTTCGACCACATTTCGTTTCCTCAAATAATCCAAGCTCTTACCTTTACCTTCAGACACAAATTTGCCTTTAAATCGGCATAATGACGCCATCACTTCAGCCCAAAGGTATATTTAATAACTTAAGGCTAAGTAAAAGGGATAATAAAACGAGTAATATTGTCACAATGCAACGTAACTCTACGAGGTAACGTAAACAAACAAAGGTGCTCAACCGCTGTGAAACTACGATATGTCGGCAGCGTTGTCAAGTTGGTGGTCAGCAATTATAAATAAGCCATTGTTCCAAATTAGGTTGAAATTAACAGAGCAAAAGGTCTCATTAGTTAAGTTCATTTTATTCATCACAAATGATGTAGTTATAAAGCTTTACTGTATTTCCAGAGAAAGTACTTAAATTCTTCCGATACCTAAGAGTCAATATAACAGCCATTCTTCATATCACTAGATTATTCCATTTTAAGTAAAATTCATGCATTGTACAGCTATTTTGATTGATTTAGCATTACTTTTAATTTTTATGAATGACTAATTTAGCGATTTTAACTCGTTGTTATCGAGTTTATCTAACTAATGAAAGCAGTATTTCGAAGCGCAGGTTCCTCCTTAAAGATATCCATCCTCAATTGTTCGAGCAATCGAAGCTTAGAGCACAGCCTGCAAAATTTTTCCCACGATACGCTTAAAAAATCCTAATGTCCTATGCCACAAATTTTTCTTGTGTGTTCCCCACAATAGGTTCGAGGTTATCAAAACTCCCAGGTACTTCACTTTGTCTGTTACCTTTATGTTAATACCATTCACTGCATAAACAGGGTTATATTTGGACAAATTCTGCAAGTAATGTACCGTGATGCATTTGCTCAGATTAAGTTCAAGTCCCCATTCTTTGCTCCACAAATGAGCGTTGTTTAAGTCCAATGATAGAATTTTGCAGTCAGAGTGATTACTAATTTCATGATAGATGATAGATAGTGTTGTCAGCAAATAAACGTATTTTACTGCTAATGCGGCAGCAGAGATCATTAATTTATATAGTGAACAAAAGGGGGCCAATAATGCTTCCTTGTGGAACACCTGATGTAACTTTTACAACACCAGACCTAATTCAGTCAAGAACTACTTTTTGTTTACGATCACCGTGGAAGCCACATATCCAGTTTGCCACTTTTTCATTTAATCTACATGACTGTAATTTGTATAAAAGTTTGTTGTCAGGTACTGTGTCGAAAACTTTCTTAAAATCTATAAGTAGTGCGTTAACTTGTCTTTTTGATTTCCCAGATTTTAGAACATTGTGAAGAAAGAGCATGAGCTGTGTATTGCATGATCTACCTTTTTGGAATCCATGCTGACAGGCATGGAGGAATTTACGTCTGTTCAAGAAAGTCATGATATTGCTAACGACGATGCCATGGCTACGATGAGACTGTCTCTCATGATTGCCCTCCATTTGTTCATGCCATCTTCCTCCTTTATTTCAACTAAGAAACTGTTGTGGCTCCTCTTCATAGGCCTGGGTTAAGAAAATGTGAAGACAATTCAATGTACAGTGGAACCTCGATCTATCGTTCCTGCTATTGTGCCCCTACTGTAAATGGCCAAAAGTCTCATTCAAACCACGTGCTCTTGGTGACGTTGCTCCCCCTCTCTAGTTGAACGTTAAAATTCTGGAGTTTGATCTGTGAGTCGCAAGAATCTCATGAGTGTTTTGGCTAGCTGGAGTGGTCTCAAGTAGAAGAGGAGTTTGTATAATTCAAGTGGTTATTATTGTTTGGCCTTTATTGAGTGACACCCATTCTTCTCTTTTAGCTCAATGTGAAAGAGGAAAACGAAGATCAGAGCAGTGAGGAGAATTATCCTGCTCCGTACGCACCAAATCCAGCTGGAAATACAAGTGATATGTCAGACCCATTAGCAAATGATGAATTGGTGAGTGTACTCTTACTCTTACAAGGAGAGGTCGCCAAAGTGATGTTCAGGACCTGGATGCGGATGTTATTTTCTTAAACTATATAGGTAAGGTAGAAAAAGTGTCACGGCTTTCTTCCACATAGGCCCGGGTTCGAGAGATATGCGCATGTAAATATTTCGCGCAGCATCAGGTCCCTTGAGTAAGCGCTTCCTCTAAACTACGGCCGTGGCGGTGCGGTGTAGGGCGTAAGTCCTGTGAGCTTTAGTATGTAAGTAAGTTGGTGTCCCGGGTTCGAGTCCCAGCGCCGGCAATATTTTTTCTCTCTTCCAATTTTTGAAATCACTGTTACATTTTACCCCAATTCGTTTTAATTAGTTACTTCGCGGTTTTTTAAATTTAATATCAATTTATGGATTTTAAAAGAAACTCCGAATTGTGCCTTACTACGCGAATAAGAGGACGTATATAAATACCCGTATATATATGTATCCCGGGTTCGAGACCCAGCGCCGGCAATATTTTTTCTCTCTTCCAATTTTTGAAATCACTGTTACATTTTACCCCAATTCGTTTTAATTAGTTACTTCGCGATTTTTTAAATTTAATATCAATTTATGGATTTTAAACGAAACTCCGAATTGTGCCTTACCACGCGAATTGGAGGACGTATATAAATACTTACGCGTGAATTTCCGTGTAATGTGCTCATCATGTGCACCGATGCACACCTCTGCCTCGCATCAATTAACCGATTGTACATCCATTCGTGAATCGTACCCCGGTTTTTGACGCGTGTGCCTCCACTTTCAATGCCTTTTTTACATTCCTGAAGCACCAGTACTTTCCAGCTTAAACGTTTTTTATTCAAAATTTCATTTCCACCAGGCATTCCCTCCATTAGATTTCTAACCGCCCACGCACTGTCTTCCCAACGAATCTCGACCTTTACAACAAAATGTCCTTCCACTCACCATACGTCCCTTATGACCTGCCTTCTAGCGTCCTTCAAAGACATTCCGTCCCAACAACCCTGCGTCCACAACTGACCCTCGATAATCCCTGAATGAGGCGCCGAGGCCCAATTGTGTGAAAGCGGGTGCGAAAGGTATACAAAGACGGCCTCGAAAACGGCTTGGGTAGGCTGCTGGAAAGCAGGATCATTATGCTGGATGGGTGGAAGAGGAAACTAGCTAGGGTCAGTAACTGAATGTGAGGATAGGCAATGGTGTTTATTTGTTGATAAGAAAGACCTGAGATTACGAATATACGAAGAGGCTATGGGAGCAATGGCTAGGGCAAGGATGATTAAATTCCCCGGAAATTCACGCGTAAGTATTTATATACGTCCTCTTATTCGCGTAGTAAGGCACAATTCGGAGTTTCGTTTAAAATCCATAAATTGATATTAAATTTAAAAAACCGCGAAGTAACTAATTAAAACGAATTGGGGTAAAATGTAACAGTGATTTCAAAAATTGGAAGAGAGAAAAAATATTGCCGGCGCTGGGTCTCGAACCCGGGATACATATATATACGGGTATTTATATACGTCCTCTTATTCACGTAGTAAGGCACAATTCGGAGTTTCTTTTAAAATCCATAAATTGATATTATATTTAAAAAACCGCGAAGTAACTAATTAAAACGAATTGGGGTAAAATGTAACAGTGATTTCAAAAATTGGAAGAGAGAAAAAATATTGCCGGCGCTGGGACTCGAACCCGGGACACCAACTTACTTACATACTAAAGCTCACAGGACTTACGCCCTACACCGCACCGCCACGGCCTTAGTTTAGAGGAAGCGCTTACTCAAGGGACCTGATGCTGCGCGAAATATTTACATGCGCATATCTCTCGAACCCGGGCCTATGTGGAAGAAAGCCGTGACACTTTTTCTACCTTACCTATATAGTTTAAGAAAATAACATCCGCATCCAGATCCTGAACATCACTTTGGCGACCTCTCATTGTTAGTATGTTAGTAAAACCCATTATTTAAATTTCAATCTTAAGAAGAAGATAATAAATTTTAATCCAATTATTAACAGTTACCCTATAAAAGAACTCAGGGTAACAAAGTTTTTAGGTATCTGGATTGACTCTAATCTTTCATGGGAAGAACACATCAATAAATTAACTCAAAAAATGGCAGAAATCTGTTATGCATTCCGTGTACACAAGGAAATCACTTGTATTCAGGTATTGAGAACGATATATTTTGGCTATGTGCAGTCACTTCTTAATTATGGTATTCCATTTTGGGGCTCCTCTATCTTCCTACCAAAATTATTTAAAATGCAAAAAAAGATTATTCGCATAATAACTAATTCCAATAATAGAGCTCCCAGCAAACCTATTTTTGAAAAACTGGAAATCTTACCACTCCCTTGTATATATATTCTTGAAACAGTCTCTCTTATTAAAAAAACCAAGACATGTTTATTAAAAATTGTGACATTCATAGTCATAATACAAGAAGCCAAAATGAAATCCATGTAAATCAGCACCGAGTAAATAAAACAATTAAAGGCATAGACCATCAGGGAATACTTGTGTATAATAAATTGCCAAGCTATGTAAAAAATATCAAAAGTTCCTTTAAATTTAGGTGTGCCGTGAAAAAACTACTTTTAAGGAAATTATTCTATAGTGTGGATGACTTTTTAATGTAAAAAAATTTTAAGTGTGTAATTGAAATGTGTTCACAAAAAAAAAATTTGTAAACTGTATGTATTTATATTTTTTTATATTGTTTTGTTATTTGAGCATTGTTTTTCCATTCATATTGTGTAATACATGTAACATCCTTGACAAAGCCATGCATAATGCAAATGCTTACAGTGACGTAATAAATCAATCAATCAATTTATCAATTTGTTTCAAATCATATGTTTTTTTAGAAATCAGTGCTCTTATAGAGTTTAAAGTAAAATTATTTGGAAATTAATTATAATGGTAGGGGAAGTCCACAATTTTTTGAGTTGCTGTGTCTTAACACGTTGTGTATGAATGGTAAGAATTCTCATCATTTAGGCGCGTCAAGCTAAACAATTTTAAAGCGTACAATACGTATTTGTTAGTACGTTTTCAGTTGTTGTTCGTTATTCACAATGAATTGATGCATCATTACGTTTGATTGGGTAAAGTTATATTCTAAATATTAGCTTTTTAACCATGTTTAAACCAAAGGCATTACGCCCTAATAGGCACATATTTCCAATCTCAACGCCCAGAATCGGCATTCCTAGGAATTTAAATACCCCGGTGTTAAGATATGCCCAATGAAGTTGTTCCTCCATCTTGCCAAGGCTTTCATTAGATTATATGAGGAGGAAGAGTAACTTTATTGGCTAAATCTTTTTGGTCGATTAAGTTATTCTGGTTTTTACAAAGAGGCCAGAATCGTTCATCAGGGGTTATTTATTTTCTACAGGCACCCTGTACTTCAAGCTTTGTTCATGATCACTTTTGCTTTTTTTACCAATTGATTAAAATGTATATCAATTTGTATTCCTCTTCCCAATAACATACATAACATATAAGTGCCCTTCTGTGATAGAAAACCAGGTTAGCGATAATGAAGAAAGTTATGTGCTTAATGAATGCACTGATGGTGCCTCAGGCAAACTGATACATCAAGATGCTTCTGCTGAGGTAATACTATTTATGAGCTTTTTATTGTAGGTTGAACTTGAATTGCATATGAACTATATCGTCATCATGAGTCAGCAATACTACCATTGGTTTCATGCAACCCTCCATGCCTGTCTACCATCTGCTTATCTTTCCATGTTTAAGAGCATGATGCACCCGCTCCCAGTGGGCTTCCCCTGCTCTTTTCAATGCTGGTCCACAGAGGGATAGGCACGTTTCTAATTTTAAAATGTAGAAAAAAAATGGCAGGGTCTAATGTACAAATTTAATTGGAATGTTCATGTACAAATTTAGGTCAGAGGACCTCTTTAAACACAACACTCTTTGGAAGTAATTGCACTGTCCTCTGTTAAATGCACATGGTGACTCATACTTACCTATCAACAGGAGACTTGAATGTGGAATCAGCCGCATTTTGATAAAAGTTATTTAAAGAATGCGAGATATTGTTGCAAATGAACAAATGTATCAGTTTTTGTGCCGTTAACGTCAGGCATATTTAGTTTTTTTTTAATTATTTAAAAACCAATTTTAGGAAACAATAGCAATATTTAGGAAGTAAGATATGCTGACCCATGTTCTCTGATAAATTCTGTGCATTTTGGTACCTCATTTGTAGGGTTTGGTTGCATATAAGTTGAGAAAAAGTATCTATGCAGTAGAAATAATATAGAAGATGGTCTTCTCCTTGTTTACATCCTTAATAATCTTACCAAAGAGACACAGTGAGAGGCATTACTTTCCCTACTTCCCAACAGACCGTCCTTTTCTTTTTCTGACCATTATCTATTTCAGGCCATCATGTGTCATGATTTGGCCAATTAAGTTAAGATTTACAAAAGACTTTTTTCCCACTCCTCTCTTAACTTCCTGAGTACTTCCTTGTTTGATCAGCTTTTATCTTCAACATTCTTCACATTTCCAAAGCATCCACTCTTGACTTTTTCACAGCTGTCGATTTTGAAACCTGGCCACCGGTTTTAAATATGCCCCAAATGTCATATCTGAAGCATTGTGTCCTTACTACTGTGCTGTGAGTAGGTTCTTATTTTTCGTGGAAAGATCCCTGTGTATGTGCTCTTCTACTGACCATTTCTTTATTGCTTCTTCTATCACTGGTACATATTTCTGTATCTCTTTCATGTATAATTCTGGTTGTGGATTCTCTTTCAGTCCCGGACCTCAACTGATTCTCGAGGCGATGAGGTTGATGCTGAGGGCAGAGGAGCTGTCCTCGACTGGGAGCTCATTGAGGTCAAGAAGGAACCTTCTCCAGAGGAGAGTGATGATGCCAAGGTATGACTGAAATTAATAAAAACCCATAAAATTAACCCGTAGGCTGTGGGAACGTTTATAAATGGTCTGTATGGTGAGTGGGGTAAAAACATTTTCCTACGTTTGACCAGATTTTCTTATCACTGGCAAACTTTCCTTAAGATTTTATTGCCGTCATTTTCTTGCGGTTGCTTGAACTCGGCCAAACCTAGTGGCAGAGAGCACAAAGGCGTCTTTCGATGACTGGGCACCCTCACCACGGGGAGGGCTACCCGGATTACCCCTTCCGCGAGAGAGAAAGAGCTCCCTGCTCTCCACGGCGCATTCACGATGAAAACAATTTCAACGAATCCTTGCATTTCCAAGGAATTTATGTATCTTGCCATTGTCCAGTAGCCGGGGAAACTTATTTGAACAAAGTGGTCACTCTTTCTTATACTATCTGTGGTGGGTCTTCCGTCCCTGCGTAATTACCAAGGACATATTATATTCACAGTCTGTTGTCAGGGGTAGCGTGGGCAGTCCCGGATTATGAGGGTCCACTACCTGCTGGACGCACACCCGGGGTTCGACGGAAAAATATCTTCTCCATTCATGTCCCGCACTCAGCGGCAGAAAGTTTTTGACGCTCCCGTAGCTAAAGGGTTAATATGTGAAATGATGCTTGGTGGAAATTCCCAATTTTAAATTTAGAAAATGAAATAACTTAGATTCTGTAACAATTCCGGTTGACAACCTGAAGAAATGGTGAAAGAAAGGGTGCCTTCCCAGCTCTGCATTGCGTCGACTCGGCAAGAGCTCCAAGCTCAAAGATAAGAGTGAAGCTGGTGTCTCTTCCATTGCAATTTTTGTAAGCTGTGTGAAAATTGCAAATTCTGGACTTCATTAATCGTATCATCATATGTAGTTGGATACTATTGTTGAAGATTCTGATCACATAGTTTGACTTGACTTTCCTTCTCAATTGTCTTTTATGCACATTGATCAAGAGGCCCGAATCTTTCATCAGGGATTACATATTTCGTATGGACACCCTGTAATTCAAGCCTTGTTCATCATCCCTTTTGCTTGTAGTACCATTTGGTTAAAAAGTGTTTCAATGTGTGGTCCTCTTTCCAATAGAGTGATCAGGTAACATACAAGTGCTCTTCTGTGAAAGATCAGAGTAGCGATGATGAAGAAGGATATTTACTCAATTTACTAATAAGCCATTAATTAATATGTGAAGTGAGGCTTGGTGGAAGTTCCAAATTTTAAGTTCAGTAAATGTAAGAAACTTTGACTGTGTAACAATTCCTGTTGACAAACTGAAGAAATGACGAAAGAAAGGGTTCCTTCACAGCTCAATTAGATGCAATTTTTGTAAGCTCCGTGTCAGCATTGCAAATTACAGATTCGTTCTTTATTGTGTCATCAAATTTGGAACCCATGATTGAAGATTTCAATCATACTATTTAACTTGACTCTCCTTATCAATTATTGTGTAAGGTTACACAGGATTTCCACCGGGTCAGGTTCTCCAACTCTATCTTGGCCGACGTTTCGATAGGCGAGTTGTCCAATATCTTCAGGGCATTTCGAGTCTTGAAAATTAGTCCTCCTTATATATGGATGATGGCGGCATCAACCGGGGCAGGTTTTCTGTGATTGATCGAGAGCTTCCTGCCTTTTTCCTCGTCCCTTATGAATGCTCCTCAGCACTGGTTTCCATGAGGCGCTCTCTCCATGAACCATGACACTGGCTACACTCTGAGCGAGGAAAAAGGCAGGAAGCTCTCGACCAATCACCGAATACCTGCCCCGGTTGATACCACCATCATCCATCTATAAGGAGGACAAATTTTTAAGACTCCACATGCCCTGAAGACGATGGACAACTCGCCCATCGAAACGTCGGCCGAGATGGAGTTGGAGAACCAAACCCGGTGGAAATCCCGTGTAACCTTCCACATTTCTATGCGCTGGGAAAGCCTACGATCACTTTTCAATTATTTTTTGTGCTAGGTTATTTCTGTTGTAGATCTCTTCCATAAACTCTTTTGACGTCTCTATTTCATCTTCACTTTTAATCAAGGGATGTCGATCTTGCTCTTGATAGCTTTGCATTTGGGGATCTGCTGCTTGGCTTGGTTCCTTTCTATTCTACACAGTAGGGGTGCAGTGAAGAATAAAGGATATGGGGGGTTTTAGGCACAAATTATACTTAGGGGTGTGGGTGTATTGCATGCACGCCAGGGTAAGCAGTAGTTGCGGGTGCCCTCCTTCAGAAAATTTTTAAGAATAAAGGTTCAAAATGGCAGGTTTTATGGCCTTCTGAGGAGTATTTGATTAATCCTATCACTATTACATAAGTAGTTTGATCCAAATAAGTAAAATGAATTAAACTCAAAAATTTCTCTGAGCTCTGGGGGGGTTTTAACCCCCAAAACCCCCCCTCGCTGCACCACCACTACACACAGCCTATACTTTTTCACATGAGAGGTTATTCTGCTAGTCTGTCTCATCTGCATTTGTGTAGTTTCTTTTTTCTTTGAAATGTAATTTCTTCCTTGTTTTGTATAGTCTAGTTGTCCTTCTTCTGTTTTTCCAATCTTGCACTTTCATCTGTCTTCTATGAAATCAAAGACTTCTGCTGTGATAATACCCTTTTTTCGAACTGATGGCGGCTGACCTTGAGCGCGCTCGAAACCCACCCTCTCTTCCAGCCAATCACAGAAGAGCAACAGGAGAGAAAGTGTGTAGGAGCCCGCAGTCTCTCTCCGAACTCCGTGCAGTGCAGATTGCTCTCCAGCTAGCAGTGTTGCCAAATCGAATCGCTCAGCGTTCGTCCGAGTACCTTCCGCCGCCCCCCGAAAGTATGGTTATTCTCAAGGCTGGCAACGCTGGTCGGCCGGATGGAGGGGAAAAGGGAAGGGGATGGAGGGGAAGGGAGAGGCGGAAGGGCCAGCGCTTCTGATTGGCTACTTGCTATTTTCCACCCAGCCGCCATCAGTTCAGAAAAATAGTATAATGGATTTTGTGAGTTTTGGGCGGTCATCCATCTTTTCAGCAAGCGGTCACTCAATTTTATGCAAGCCATTGGTAGCTAGAGGCTCCGGAAAATCATCTTCTTGCCATGTTTTTCTTTTACTTCTCCCGAAAAAGGAAATGGGTGTTTGAACTGGAATTTGTATGGTAAAATAATTGTTTCTTTTTTGTTAGCTAATGGTAAGGAGAATATTAAACTCAAAATATGCCCTACAAAAGAAGGCATTTAGTTATTTTTAGGGGATGGTTATATGTTAATTGTCATCGGTTTCTTTTTGCATTGCTGAATTTTGGGAATTCCATTTCTTTCTTTCAGGCTACCTTAACTGAGAATGGAGAGTTCATTGAGAATTGGACAATGGCCCATGAGTCTACTGCCGAAGCATCAGGTGAGTTCTCTCTTGGGCTGGCTAGTAATAGGTTGGTTTATTATTAATTTTAATGCCTAAATCGAAAGATCATTACTCATGGAGTGCGCATTTCACACTTTTACATTTGCAAATGACGATATCTATTTTTTGCAATCAATTGAAAAGTGAAAATTTTCAAGCACGCGAAAACGCGACAGCTAAGTAGGAATGATGGTAAAAGTCCGTGTGACGTATTTCTGGTTCCAGCTGCCGGCGTGTGGGGTGACCTTGGGGCAAGGCTTGAGCGCTGATACGATGCAGGCTGCTAGCAGGTAGCTGAGTACCCTGCTAGTAGGTAGCCCTTGGCTTAAATGAGGATTATTATTCCCCTATCGAACGAAGGAAACTTTCCGAACTTAGGTATTTTTAATGTGTGATTATTAAGAGATATTTCCCTGAGCTCTGTGCCTCATGCATACATTAATAACCTCAGACGATGTAAAACTCCTATCCTCTCGTGTAGAAACTAGGTCCCTGTGACGTCACATGGAGTGGCATCTCATGGGCGCCAATCTGGCCTTTTTCAAATGAGGATAAAATTGACCCTTGCCATTCGTCTAAACCGGTATTTCTAAAACCAAATAATTTGTGTATTATGAATACACTAATGGCAGGTAAGGAATCGAAATCAATGCATTTCATTTTCTTTGATGAGGGAAACTACCCTATTCTGAAGATAGAGGATTAATTGTAGTTGATAGTAAAGGATGAAGCTCCTGAATCAGTCATCCATTCATGCTTTTTCTTGTTTTTGCTTATTGGTCCATTGCTTTTCTAGTGATATCTAAGAAATCACCAACAGTCTTTGAGCATTCAACCACTCTTTCCAAAGAACTGGAAATATTTTTGTATTTTGGTGGATTGCATCAGTTTTTGCTGTTGAAAATTCTTATTTTCACCTCACTAGTGCAAATGCTTTACCTTTCTCATTGGTTTAAGGCAAAAAAAATTGTCTGGAAATCATCCATGTAGAACGGTTAGAACGAGTCCAGTACCCATGTGTGAATAACAGTTTGTAAAAAATTGGAAACTAGTTCAAATGGCTGCAAATATTACAGTAAACCTTTTCGCACCGAGCTCCTTTGCGGGAAGTTGCTTTTGGCTCTACGAAGGGTTTGAGATTTTCTTTTTCGCCCTGTATGGAGTTTTTTTTCGGCTTGGGACTGACCAGGTAGTCGCTTCCTCCCCTTAATGACCCTTCCTAGCGGGGCCCCGGACCCTTTCCTTGGCAACTGGGCAAATATAATCCTCGATCCTTTTCCCGGAAGGCAGCCCATCCCGGCGTACTTTTGCGGTCAGTTTATTGTTGCCAGTGCAATTTTAATTTTTTTAATTGTTACTGTTGCATTAAATGTCAGTTCATCAATGTATTCCTTTTATTTTGCAATGCCTGTAGAACTTTTAAACGAAGTTCTACAGTTATTTTTAGGGTTTTCAGCAAAACGGCACTATATCATAGCCAAATGAGCTTTTCCGAGAAGAGTGAGGTTATCATCTTCCACGTACATATTTCAGTAGGAGAATACTTACACCAATGAGAGTACTTGCAATATGAGAGTAATTACCTGGGTAGAGCAGTTCTTATTCCTGCAATGGTATGGAATGCTTCTCACAACATGTGTCTACGTAAAACATTCCCTATTGGTACATTAAATTTACGAATTTTTAGGATATGTATTAACCAGTATTTATAGTGAAATTTGTTTATAATACATTTGTATTCAAAGGTTGGTAAGAGGTTATGAAAAATAGCCGCTGTAATTTTGGCTCACGACAAAGAACTGAGAGAATCAAATTTTATTACAATACGAGGGCTTTTTTTTATAGAAGTTAAATCGGATATTCTATCGAATTTCACCTCAAATGTACACTTAGAATGTAGCTAACAGAGTAATTTATATATTTAGATGTAAATCATTACAATATCGCTCCTATAAACTTGCTAGTAAGTTATAAAAATAACAATTAAACATCTAACCTTAGCGTCTCCAAAAATTGTTCTAGGTGATGATCAACTCCATTAATATGAACGCTAGAATTCCGTTTAAAATTTGGAACCAATCAGCTGAACATACAGAATGTAATTACTCGCATTGATTTTCAAAAAATGCAACATTTACGTTTTTAGTTATTCCACCTTATAAACAAATAAGTGACCATGAGCACCTTCCTTGAGTGGGACACTGAGAGCCAGAATGGGCCGAGGTAATCCCCACACGGACAATAGGAAAGGGTCGGACCTCTCGCGCCAAGGGACCCTAATGGCGGTTGGGACCCACTTGGCATGCTTGACCGCGAAACCGTGAAAACACGGCCTTTGGCCCTTTGCTTCGAAAAATTCAAGCCGTGAAAAGCCGGCCTTCCGTCTTTAGCATCAGAAAATTCAGGCCGTGAAATCATGCCCTGCGTAGGGAAGAGGTTAAGGACCTCAAATCCGGATGGCTTGGGACCAAATGGTTTCTGGATTACTGGTTTTTCTGGATTTCTGGTCTTTAAGCCCTTCCCAAAGATGTTTCCCATTTTTATTAACTCCCTTTTGATTTAAAGTAGGACAGGTGAATTCTCCATTTCTCTAAGTCATATAATAAGAGAGTGAAATATAAATAGGAGAGTGAAGCTGATGACTTGTTTCAT
Source organism: Ischnura elegans (assembly GCF_921293095.1). Taxonomy (NCBI): domain Eukaryota; kingdom Metazoa; phylum Arthropoda; class Insecta; order Odonata; family Coenagrionidae; genus Ischnura; species Ischnura elegans. The sequence continues at coordinate 15,501,965 of NW_025791657.1, forward strand.
CACTCTTATATTTCCATAGTTACGTGTGTACATGTGGTCACCTATGACACCTATACATAGACGCTTATGTAGCAAAGTAAGCCATGAGGCATTCTGGTTTTCTGGGTTTCAGGATTCCGTTTCTGAGGTCCTCATCTGTATGTTAGGATTTGGTCAACTTTAATTTGTGGGAGAATTTGTGTGAAACTCTGAAGTGCGCAGTGTGTTATTCAGTTTTTTGAGCAACTGTGCTTTATCAGGTCTAACAGTGAAGTGTGGAAGTGGGCACCTTAGAATGAATGTAAAGGAGGATATAATATGAAATTGAGGAGTACACACTGGAAATCTGTGCAACTAAGGAAGAGCTCAACTCAATTTCTATATCTTTGTTGCACCAGTTTGCTGTAGTAGTTCTGCAGAATAGGGTGGTTTCCTATTATTTTTTTATTGCCTAAATCGAAAGATTATTACTCCTGGAGTATGTATTTCACACTTTTAGATTTTTAAATGATGATATCTATTTTTTGCGATTAAATGAAAAGTGAAAATTTTCAATTGTGTGAAAACGCGACGGCTAAGTATGAATGCTGGGAAAACTCCATGTGACATCATTCTGGTTCCCGCTGCCGTAAGCGAGGTAACCTTGGGGCGAGGCTTTGGCGCAGGATGCTAGCAGGTAGCCGAGTACCCTGCTAGCAGGTACTGCTTGGCTTAATTATGGATTATTAATACCTTATCAAATGAAGAAAACTTTCCGACCTTGGCCAGTTTTAATAGGTGTTTATGAAGGCATGTTTCCCTGAGCTCTGTGCCTCATGCATGCATTGGTAATCTCAGACGATGTAAAACTCCTATCTACTCGTATAGAAACTAGGTCCCTGTGATGTCACGTGGAGTGGCATCGCATGGGTGCCAATCTGGGCTTTTTCAAATTAGGTTAAAATTGACCATTAGCATTCGTCTAAACTGGGATTTCTAAAACCAAATAATTTGTATATTATGAATTTACTAATGGTGAGTAACGAATCACAATCATTGCCTTTTGTTTTCTTTGATGAAGGAAACTACCCTATTATATTGATTGTCCAGTCCAAACAAATGTTTTCTTGTTAGCTAAGGCTTCAAGGTAGTTTTATACACCTAGCCACTCCCCACATACAGCTATAATTGTATGACTTAAAGTATTATTGTTCTGAAACCCAACCCCATTTTCGCAGAAATTATGTGTGAATAATTTGGTGGACAGTACGTCTTATTGCTGTTATGTGTATTTGTTTCATTTGGATATTCTTGTAGCTTTCCAAGCCAGCATAGATTTGACCTTATTCTTGGAAAAATCTGATTTTTTGGGCATAAGCTTATCCTCCTTGTTCAATACCCCTTTTTACGCAATTTCAAGCATTTGGGGGGGGGACTTTCGTGGTATCATATCGCCAACATTGGCTGCATAACAATCCTTACATGCTCGATTACCATTTACTATATTAGTGGCTTTTTTTAAATATGTATGGTTGTGTACATTTGTGTTTGTGAGTAAAAATCCTAGATTATTTATGTATGCAGCAACAGTAAAAGTTATAATGAAACCCAAACATTGTTGTTGTGTCATTGGGTTTGATGTGGACTACGCCGGTATGTACAGGCATATTAAGATATTGTCAGATAAAGTAGAACATCCTGGCTTGTCATGGATATAAAGGATAGAATCATTGACAATGCTGTAATTTTGTAATGAATGCAAGGTATTAGTGATTGCAAATGTCAATTGCTTGGGTATCAATTGCGGATTTTGTTTTTGTGCATTTCAAAACCATACATAAAGTAATTGTGCTATAGGCCGGCCCTTATTTTTCATAATTGCAAAAAGATGTTTTCCTAGTCTCAAAATAATTCAAATGAGGTATGTATTCACGTGTTAAAATTTGGTTACTTTAAAATAATGGTAACCCAACCCCCAAGGGACCTAAGCACTGAGGACCTTCTGTTGGAAAAAAAAATCAGCCGTCGCAGAACACGCCGCAACAGGACATGACATCAAGGCTACCAACGTAGAAGTCTTGGCGAAAGAAAGACACTTCAAAACCAGAAAAATAAGGGAGGCCCTTGAGATAAGAAAACACCGGGATAATTTCAACAGAGACCAAGGGCAACGCATCAGCACATCCTGGCTTCCAATAATTGCCAAATCTTTCTCGAAAGCCCCAAACCTACCCCCCACCCCAACCTTCCTGAGAATATATATTCACGCGCACGAAGAAAAAGTGTCATCGCCCTGATGAAGTCTCCAGAAGCAGGGACGAAACTGTTGGAATTTTAATTTGTGACACGGGTAAACCCAAAAATAAGGATCTAAAGACCTTCTGTTGAGTTTTTAGGGGCCAGGAAAGTGCTATCCCTATGTAAAACGTAAAAGTAAAGCCTTTTTAGGCTGATTTTCTGTTTATTTTGACCTATCTTTAAGCATTTAGGAGATATGGTTTGTCGTAATGCAATCCACCCCCCAGGGCACCACACAGCTCCGCAGAACCACAGAGGTATGGCCTGCACCACTTACAAGAGACTTCCCGTTACCTCCTCCCCTCCCTCGACAAAGTCTTTGATCCCACTGGCGAGATCTAGCCTCTGAAGAAATGTGCTTACGTTAGAGAGAATGTAATTGCCATGAAAATATTTCCAATCCAAGTGATCAATTAATTTTCACTCTGTCCATGAATTTCAGTACATCTCAATCCAGGGATGCCGACTTACAAAAAATATTGGGGGGGCCCAAACCGGGAATCTTGCCCTGGTAAATTTTATGAGTTGTGAGTTTTAAGTTTTTTAAGCATTTAACACATTCACTGCTGGGCTAAATTTCTTTAGTCTCCCCGATGGCTGAAATGTTTTATTTCTTTAATATTCTCTTTTTGACATATAGACACTATATCTAAATACTTTTTTGCATTTTGGACATTGTTTATAAAATAAAACGACTTGCGACACAGTGTCGACTGCCGCCGTGTGAAAGCCCCTAGAAAAGGTTGTGCATATGCAGTCCCGCAATACACGGGAATTCCTGCTTGTTGACATTCGCTATGACATACTGAATTTGTGGCAGGTTTTCTATGCATCCAGTTTCCTATGAATTTGTATACGGGCTCAATAGTTATTGATTATATTAGTGTGAGTCATTTTTATGCTTGCGCAAGCATTCGAAAGTGGCATACGATCATGTGTGCGTAGATCACCGCCGAGAGCGCGTCATAGATTTTTGGGCACACGCAGAATATATCCCATAAAACAACAGGAATACACCAGTGTATCGCTTTATAATTGTTAATCTAGGTTCTTCGCACACGTTCAACCAAATACAAATTTATTCATGAAAAATAAATTATTGCAAAAAAGCGTAAAATGTAAAAAAAATCCATTTTCTCGGTTGGATTTTCCAAATAATGTTACTTTGCCAGATTCTCTCATATTCATGTCAGATCAATTAGTTAAGTTTATGGTGAACTAAAGATATATACTTGAGATTCAAATCAATTTTACAGTAACGTTACACATTTTGTACCATCCATTACTTTTGGACATTGAAACAAAGTATACTTTCCAGAAACATTAATATTTATTTCAACATTCTTATGAACACATTCTTGCAAGAGACAAATGTATAATTATAAATTACAAATAGGTAAGATGATTTTTACAAAGAACAATATGTAAAAATATCAGTACAGTCTTTCATTTATAGCTATGAAATCGTGCATAACAGCTTTCAAGACATAATCCTGGTTTGCCTGGACATAGATCGCAGTAATAGCTCGACTCTATCCGCATATTTGCATTTTTACAGATGATACATCTCTTTCTCATTTTTCTATTTTTTTCATTCCGGGGAACATGTTTCGGAATATGGATGTTTTTTGACTTGGGATTTTCTGCCCAAGATTCAAGAGGTGGACGATGTTGATAAATCAGTGATTGAATCACACTATCCCGAAATTGCAAGAGAGTCAATTTTTCATTATTGCTGAAAATATTATACAGTATATAAAGGCATTGTTAAGTATAACGTGGAATATGTGAACGCCAACTTTGGCATACCAGCGAAGAGTTTTTCTTTCACACGGGTAGTATGCTAATAATTGGTCACATCTGTTGACCCCTCCCATAAACTCGTTATATTTTAGGACAGCCTCAGGTTTTTGAGTAACCTTACCAGAGTGGGATTTGTGTTCAGACATACGGGCGCCGAACTCCGAGGACACAATTAGAACGTCACGTTTGTCTCGCCATTTGAGAACACAGATGCCATTGTTAGAGTAAGTTGCTTCTACATTACCGGGCTTTAACTTTTTTTGCACTAAATCTGATGGGTTACCTTTCTGGTTCGCCTTCAAAGTTCCTGTTACGTATGTTTTACGATCAAGACTGTAAGCTGTTAGACCAACCCCAAAATAATAATTATCCATATATATTGCATGGCCTACATCTAAGTGATCTTTTATAAGGTGTTTCACAACCTTTTCAACATGGCCCGATCCACCTACTACCTTATCAGCCGAACCACAATATATTCTAAATTTTAATAAGAGTCCGTTAGGCTGTGTCAGCATGTATAGTTTGCTGCCATATTTGTACCTCTTATTCTGGATATATTGCCTGAAGAAAAGGCGTCCCCGCCATAACAACATTGACTCATCTATGCTCAACTCTTTAGACGGGTAATAACTGTCTGACATTCTTTGATGAAATAACTCTACCAATGGGTTGATTTTGAAAAGTGGGTCTGACGGTTTAGGTTCACCTTGCTGAGGACTTCTCGAAAAGTGAAGAGTTCTAAGAATAAGTAAAAATTTGTCGCGCCCCATGGCATTTCGGAAAAGGGGAAAGTTATACACCGAATTTTTCATCCAATAATGTGCAAAACTGGGTACATGAATATGACCAGAAAGATAAAGCAAACCCAAGAAAACCTCAAAATCATCACGGTTGATATCATTCCATCCATTTATGCGAGCTTTAGGTGATACATTCTTAGATGACTAATTTTGTTCCTGAAAATTTGTCTGCTGCAATATTAAATCGAATATTTGATCAGAAAAAAGCAAATAAAAATAATCTAGAGGTTTATTTCCTTGAGGAATTATTTTCAACCCAGAATTTCCTGAAAAAGGAATTTGTGCGGAAGGATGCGCATTTTGACACCAAGTGGATATTGATGGTTGCCCTGCTGCAGCTGGTGGTACATTTACAACAGCTGCACCGTGATTTTGGGACACTTAACTCCCGGGAGATGGTATGGCTGGTGGGCTAGCTGACATCACGGTTGTTACGGCAATAGATGGAGTTGCATTTGGAAAAAAATCAACATCACCGGCCTCTTCTTCATCATCATCATCACCTTCCTCATCTTCATCGGTGTATTCCACTGGGCTGGATTTCGAATCAGAATTGAGATCCTCCTCCCTGTCAGAATTCTGCAACGCATCGAGTAGCTCCTCGTCTGTCTATTGCTTTTTGACCAGCCCATGGGATTTTTTTTCTTAGGTAGAGGCGATCCGAACAGCAGGCCACTTGATAAGGGTCCAGGCGACGTCAGTGCAGAGGAAGTGCCAGGAACAACGAGAGATGGCTCGTCATAAAAGTTCAAGGAATTAGATAAATGCCGTTTGACGCCATTTTTTGGTTGATCCATGTCTTAAAAAATCATTGAAAAATAATCCAATGTAATGAATCCATGATTCAATGAGTGCAAATATACAGAATAATACTTCATTATTACTCGTTGCAAAAAGATATTATGATATCGTATATAAGTTTATCAAATCACACCAAATATTTATAAGAAAAGAAGTAGAACTTAACTTTTTCAACGGTAATTACCGTTGAAAAAGTGGACTGAGCAGGAAAAAAAAACAAGACGACCACTGCCGGTAATATCCTTCTGTCTTGACGGGATCAGAGCAAACACTGAACTAAATTTTTCTCCTTGGCAAAAAGGGTCGGGCCTTTGAAGGTGGGGTACACTACATTGACACATTTTGTATCGATGTCCAAAAAACACCTCCACGAAAAAAATTGTAAACATAGTGCGCAAACACGTTATAAGATACGAAAATGTTACACGATCCGGGCAAAAAGGATTGAATTAAATACAAATTAATGTCTACCAAGTGAAATGGATCTAAATAAAATGTATGCGGTAATAAAATCTGAAAAAAAAATTCACGAGCCAATGAACCCACCTTACCAAATAAGTATCTTGGCCGGCAACAAAAAACTCTAAACTCACGGCGGAAAACACCGGAACTATCTGTCGACTTTTCTGAGGGCTGAGAATGCATCGGAAAGAAATTCGCTGCAAGCGAAACCAATACGGGCACCAAAAATGTAAAGCAGTCAACAGCGATGCACCGTCGACGCCGGCCGGCAGAAACAAACTTGCCACGCGACACTGTGTCGTACGCCGCAGTGAACGTGTTAAGAAGAGTCATATGATCAACATCAGAACCCTGATAACTCGAATCTTTATACCTGGACACTCTGGGGAAAATCGACAAGCCTGGCACATCTTTTCCTCACACCCATAAAGAATTTTTGAGGGGGCTTAGGCCACCTCAGGCCCCATGGAGTTGGCGCCAATGTATCAACCAAAATAAAATACCGTAAACACAGGCTGCTTGAGCCCAAAACTGAGAAATGAAGTTTGGTTCTCTGCGTGCTAAATAGCTCATTAACTGTATGGTATGTTGTTGTTATAAATACAACTAGTACACATCTAAAAACTCGCTAACTTTCTTGCTCTGCGGTGCATAAAGAGTTTGGGCTCAAGTTCACGACAACAATTTTGTCACTGTTTAAATGTTTAAGGACTGGGCCACCTATTAACTGCTTCTTATTTTTAACACGTTGCGTATACGGATGGCGAGAATTCTCTTCATTTTTTTCCCGAACGTTCCGGATGGATGACGGAGATTCTCGTCATTTAGGCACGTCAACCTAAACAATTTTAAAGCGTACAATACGTATTTGTTAGTATGTTTTCAGTTGTTATTCGTTATTCATAATGAATTGATGCATCATTACGTTTGATTGGGTAAAGTTATATTCTAAACATTAGCTTTTTAGGCATGTTTAAACCAAAGGCATTACGCCCTAATAGGCACATATTTCCAATCTCAACACCCAGAATCGGCATTCCTAGGAATTTAAATACCCCGGAAGGCAACGTATGAAGAAACAAGCAGGGAAGAAGATGGTAATTGGACACAATCTTACTTCACTCCTCAGTATCAGTTTTATTCATTTCTGTGATGCATACTTTGTTTGTCTCCCCCATTAGTCATCCCACCTCACACAACTACTGGATCTTTTGTATTTTTGGCCACTCAAAATGAAGTGAAAGGGCGTTGTTGACCGACAGAAAGAATAAGTTGCTGGTAAAAGAATCGGTGCTTTCAAAGAATCAGTTCCTGATGCTGTTGACTTTCAGTGGTCAAAAAAATCTGTTATATGGATCTATTTACTGAAAAATCGACTTAAGGCCGTATCACACTAGCGACTGCGACCGCCGCTGCGACCGCGATTTCGGCTGCGGCTGCGACTGCACCCCATCACACATTGCGGCCGACGCCACGATCGCGCATGCGCACGTATGAACGTTTCTGCTTGTGGCTTGTTTGTTTACGAAAGCCCAAAGAATAGATAGAGAGCAGCAATTGTTGAAAATGTTCCTTAAATATGTTAAAACGTACTTCATTTTCATTCACCTGTGTACTCGGGTGCAATATCCAATATACTGGGCTTCCATCTTCACTTTAAAAATCCGAGTATCTCAGCGTTATCTTATAACCTTCTTGAACTTCCCTCGCTACGGTAACCAAAAAAAACAAACACGTCTGCCGCAAGCGCGCGAGATTGAAATGGAGCTCTCTGATTGGCTGCGACTGCCTCGCTCTGATTGGTCGACGGGCCAGTCGCGGTCGCAGCCGCAGCGCCGGCCGCAGTCGCTAGTGTGATACGGCCTTTAGGCACCCTTCAAAACCTATGGTTCGACATGTTGGTTGTCACAATGGCCAGACAATTAACTCTATGACCTTTGACCTCCGTATTAACCTTGGAGGTCAATTAGTGAATAATACGGGTATTTTGGACAAAACCAATGACTTGGGTACACTATGAAACCCATAGATCGACACCTTTGTTGGTATGCTATAATTTTTTCCACCCTTATGACCTTATAAAGTAAATAAAAGGGGGATCGGGTTGGTGTGGTGGCTAGAGTGTTGGCTTCCCACCCAGCGGGCTTGGGTTCAAATCCTGGAAGTGGCAGAGAATTTTCAGAGACTGCCCGATCCGTGCTTGAGTGTTGTGTGGAGGACATTTCAAGCGCAACACTCTGTCCGTCGGATGGGACGTTAAGCCGTGGTCTCCGTGCCACCTTTTGTTAAGAGAAGGCTAATACCGATGCCGAGTTTCTCTCCACCCTTCCTTCCATACCCTACCCTCATGGCGCAAATGACCTCAGCTGTCCGTCGCCTCTTCCAAATACCATTCCATACCAGTAAATAAAAGTGTTATTTTTGGGTTTTTCGTGTCCGAAAACACAAGAATTGACATGTTGGTCAATGAAATTCTTCTATCTTTTTCTATATCGATTTGTTAAGCATTGAAACCCCGTAAGGCAAATTCGAATTTTTGGTTTGGACCCACATTGTGAGGTCAAAAGGTCAAAATTGTAAAATTTTGCTTACTCTCAACAAAACTTAGGACCTTTCCCGATAAGTGTGCCAATTTTCATGAATATTGCTCGATGCAAAGATACTAAAATTGCTGGTCAAAAATGACACATGGCCCTTGAGACAGTCTGTACTTAAAACATATAAAATGACTATGCCAAAGAAAACAATGTTTGCCCATTTTTGAAAATAATGATTAGAGGTTAAAAATTTTGGTTCAAGTACCCTATGTTTACAGTACATTTTCAGTGTATTTCTAATCTTTCACTATCACCCCATATTTGGCAGTTTAGCGTCTTTGTGCACATTAGGGGTTGTGCCACAATGAAAATTCACAGTTAGTAAAAGCTTTTGAAAGCTCACTTCCTTCTACGTGACTGACTTAAAATCTTGGAATAGTTTCACCCATTTACCACTTGGGGTCCACGAATAATTTGCAAAGCATTGTTGGATATTCATCCCATTCTTGCAGGGGCACATCAAAGAATGCAGTGCATATTTATAATGTATTAAATAGCTTTCTCGAAGTATTAAGTCAAAATTTTATATAGATACCTTAGTCGTGTCTTTATGTTTATAGAATGCCTTTTAGGTTGATCATATTTTCCCTCGCCAGTCCTCAAATGGCATATTGCGTTTTCCACATCACACCTAGAAAAGGATCTGTCAAAGATTTACAGGGAGGGGATGTAGGGGAAGTCTCTAGTAAGTGGTGCGGGCCGTACCTCTGCGATGCGGCGGTGCGGTGTGGCACCCTGGGGGGTGGATTGCACTACGACGAAAGATATCTCCTAAGTGCGTAAAGATAGGTCAAAACAAACAGAAAATCAGTCTCAAACTCAATTTGGAGTCCTCAGTACTTGGGGCCTTGGGGGATGGATTGGCATTATTTTAAAGTAACCAAATTTTAACATGTGAATGTAAACCTCATTTGAATCATTTTGAGACTAGGAAAATGTAACTTTTTGCAAATCTGAAAAATAAGGGCTGGCCTATTGTGCAGTCTCTGCTATGATGTGATAAGGTTAGAATAGACTTGAACAGTAAGATTTGTGATTTACCGTTGAAGGTATGAAGACTTCACCATGTTCTACTGTAATGGATTGTTTCATGATAAAAAATTCATTGAATTTATAGGTTTTCGAGCAGTCATTTTGTTCATTCTCCAAATCAGTTTGCAATTTTCCACTTTTTACAATTGTTGGTTGCTTTAAACTTTCAATGTATTCTGAGTTTTATGAAAATTTAACCTGGAGAAATTCAAAATTCCAATAATAGATTGTGTAGTGAGGGCAGCTTCAGGAAATGGGTAAATTATATGGGATGACTATCAGTGGACTAAATGTAAAGCGATAATCTTTCTCATTCATAGTTTGGTTCAAATAAGGTCTTCAAATGGACAGCATCAGGAAGTGAAATAGATTTTGAGATACCTTTACTTATGAATCAGACTAGACTGTGAATGTTGACTAAACTTGATGGTGATTATGGGGAATGTATTCTTTTTTATTGCAGAGCATGTTAAAAATCAAACTGATTTTGTAATTCCAGAGCTACCAAATTTTTGAGAGAATTGTTCAAAGAAGTGTCCCATGGGTTTACAATGCTCCTTCAATGGAGAAAAATTAAGTACTTAATATTTTTTATTGATGCTCATCTGAAATGCCTCAAAATTGAATCATTGTAATTGTAAGTGATTCATGCAGCAAGTGTTGGTCTAATCCAAAATATTCAATTAAACATAAATCATTTGCAATTTTTAATATAACCTTTGGAATATAAAAAATAAGACAATCATTTCCCCACAATTTTGCCTTGTAAATGAGCAAATCTTAAAATGGCTCTGATTCCATTTTACGTAAGCAATCATGAGCCAGATATATCAGATATGAATGGAAGCATTGCTTTTATGTTTTGGTAAAATTATGAAAACATTTTAATTAACAGAAATTATAAACACCTTTTTAACTTTTCCTTATATTTTGCCTACATACCATCTAAGTTTGTGATCCATTAAAGTAGCCACCTCTTTATCAATAAAAGTTATTTCTTATCCCTCCAAGTATTATTTAGGCAACATGTCAATAAATTATACATTTCAAATCCGATTGTGATAATGTTAATGTGAAATTCTTCTTCAGGGCTCCCATCTCCTGAAAGATCGCACATGAAGACGTCATCAGCTTCACGCCTGCAGGGAGAAAGAGATGCAAGGATTGGTCAAAGTTATGGCTTTCTTGCACCCTCAACCTCAGGAACACTCAATGAATCCGAATCTGGAGCATGTCACGCGGAGGAAGGAAGGAATGTGACTGATAAAGACTTGAAAATATGTGGTGTACTTCTCCCTGTTGTGTTAACACCGTGCGTATTTCCTGATGACGGACCGTACTACGCGAAACACATTCAAGAATCTGAAACCAGTGGAAAAGGCAGTGAAATGCATGCGGAAGGAAAGCCTTATGCGTGCAACATATGTTCAGATCGTTTCTCTCAGAGTAGTGACCTCTCCAAACACATGAAAAGGCACGACGCTCGCAGGCGTCATTCGTGCAACGTCTGCGGCTACTCTTGCGATCGTAAAAACAACCTTGCCGTACACATGCGAACTCACACGGGCGAAAGACCTTTTCCTTGTGATGTTTGCGGTAAGGCTTTCACTACAAAGAAAGCCCTCAAAATGCACTGTCGCTCACACACCGGAGAGAAACCTTACGCATGCGGAATTTGCAATAAGTGTTTCTATGCAAATGGTGACCTCACCAAACACATGCGGAGTCACACCGGGGAAAAACCATACTCTTGCAGTCTCTGCAAAAAATCTTTCTCTCTCAAGTCCAGCCTCGACAGGCACAACCATACTCACACCGGAAAGATTTAATCCGTGAAACAATGGGGGGGTGGTTTCCCATGATTTTTGTACTGAAAAATAATTTAACCCATTTAACTACCAAATTTGTTTTTTTTATATTTTTTTACTTTATTTGTGTCCGTCCACATCCCAATAGCAGGGTTCCCACTCAACCGTGAAAACCCTAAACCGGTGAATGAGCCGTGAATTTTGTGTACCGTGAAAAAGCCGTGAATTTCGTCGTGAAACCTTAAAAATATCTCAAACTTGATTTTAGACCTACGGTTGGGAGAGCAAAAGTTAAATTTCGGTCATGTTTCAAGGCCATTCATGCGCTGACACTGTCCACGCATTTATCTGCTCACGAATATTCTAAGCACAATAGGGTAGTTTCCTTCATCAAAGAAAACGAAAGACATTGATTGCGATTCGTTACCCACCATTAATGTATTCATAGTACACAAATTATTTGGTTTTTGAAATACCGGTTTAGACGAATGGCATGGGTCAAATTTTATCCTCATTTGAAAAAGGCCAGATTGGCGCCCATGCGATCCCACTCCGCATGACGTCACAGGGACCTAGTTTCTACACGAGAGGATAGGAGTTATACATCGTCTGAGGTTACCAATGCATGCATGGGGCACAGAGCTCAGGGAAACATGTCTTAATAATCACCTATTAAAACTGGCTAAGTTCGGAAAGTTTTCTTCGTTTGATAAGGTATTAATAAACCTTTTTTAAGCCAAGCGCTAGCATTCAGCAAGGTACTCAGCTATCCGCTAGCATCCTGCGACGTATCAGCGCTAAGCCTCGCCTCAAGGTCACCTCACCGGGCGGGAGGGGGAACCAGATATACGAGGTACGGAGATATTTCCCGGCATTCATACTTGAGCGTCGCGTTTTCGCGCGCTTGAAAATTTTCACTTTTCATTTAATCGCGAAAAATAGATATCGTCATTTAAAAATCTAAAAGCGTGAAATACGTACTCAAGGAGAAATAATCTTTCGATTAAAGCAATAAAAAAATAATAGGAAACCACCCTATTACGGGGTCCATGTGCCATGATAACACATCGACCTTAAGCCCGTACCAAAACCGGAAGACTGGTAACCAAATCGTTCATTAACCCTGGCCAAAACTCAGACAATTCTTAATTTCCCTGGCACCCTGATCCCTCCATGTTCTCGTTCACAACCTTTAGCGGGAGCTGAATTTTGTTAACTATAGGTGACGTCAGGAGAGATAGCACTTTCATTGTTGCGTATGCATTCGCGGCATCTGTCGCGTTTGTTAAATTATTAGTTAACGTGCGGCCGATGATTGTCACGCGTTCAATATCTCTACCTAAAATAGTTTGTCCTAAAACCATGAATTTGACGACATCGAGACCGTGTAAACCTGGAAAAATCCGCGAATTTTATATTTTAGTTTGAGTGGGAACCATGCAATAGATAGGAAAACACGCATTTTGAAACTCACGACCACGATGTCAACCGTGAGCCCCAGACGGGGTCGAGGTGTTTGTGTTCGTTGTTCCCAAGTGACGCACATTTGCAATAAAAAAACGTCGATTACACTATCGTATACTAACCAGGAATGATGAAAAATCGACCCTGTTGTAGAATAGCCACGGCGAACCACGTCTTTTATGCTGTCAGAAGTCACCTTTTCCCTACACGACCAAAAAAACGGAGACCTCTGAGCGGAAAAGAGCTCGTGTGCACATGTCAATGCATCCACGTGATCATCTCATGTCTCCTTTCACAAACGACATCCTGTTATAAGTCGCAAAGGTCCTATTTCTATATATTGGTCACAGGTGGCGGTGCTATGTAGTTTAAAGTACCGGGTCCCCATTTGAGGACCAAGGCAGTTAATGGGTTAAAATTGTGGATGATGGTGAGTAAACGGTATTGAACAAATTCTTCCATTTCGTAAATTTCTAATACTTTAGTGCATTATTTTGTCAATTATGATACAAGGTGATTCACAAGTGTATTAGAACGTATTGGATATATCTGTGAAGGACAACCGGTGACCCAAAGCATATGGATATTGGATAATATTTTATATTCTTGATTATCGAATTAGAATATTATTTTCCTGTTAAATAATTACTCGTTGAAATTTATTTAGAAGGCGCAGCTAAATATTAAAAAAAATTACGTAAGCTTTTTTATATTTAAGTAATCCAGAACATAGTGCTGTTAGTAATGCACGCACGTGCTCTATTCAAGACGTCCGAAAGCCGGAGAAGGTCTCCAGCTTTTCTACGGCAGTACTCGAATTCCAAAATGCCAAACTGTCAAATGCCTTGGCATTCTGTTGGACAAGCGACTTACTGGGGCTAGTCATATAAAATTACAAACAGAAAAATCTTAAGGAATAGGGTGGTTTCCTTATATTTTTTTATTGCCTGAATCAAAACTCTTCCTATTATTACTCCTGAAGTACGTATTTCTTTTAGATTCTTTAATTTTAATATTTATTTTTCGCGATTAAATGAAAAGTGAACGTTTTTAAGCGCGAAAATGCGACGGGTAAGTATGAATGCCGGGAAAAACTCCGCGTGACATCGTTCTGCTTCCCGCTGCCGCAAGTGAGGTGACCTCGGGGCGAGGCTCTGAGCGCTGATACGACCCAGGATGCTAGCAGGTAGCTGAGTACCATCCTAGCTGGTAGTACTTGGCTTAAATAAGGATTTTTAATACTTTTTTAAATGAAGAAAACTTTCCGACCTTAGCCAGTTTTAATAGGTGATTAATAAGACATGTTTCCCTGAGCTCTGCGCCTCATGCATGCATTGGTAACCTCAGACGATGTGAAACTCCTACCCTCTCGTGTAGAAACTCGGTCCCTGTGACGTCACGCGGAGTGGCATCGCATGGGCGGCCTTTTTTCAAATGAGGATAAAATTGACCATTAACATTCGTCTAAACCGGTACTTCTAAAACCAAATAATGTGTGTATTATGAACACACTAATGGCGGGAAACGAATCACAATCAATTCCTTTCGTTTCCTTCGATGGAGGAAACTACCCTATTGTTGGAAGCTTTTTTACCGACAAAGAGACTTTTCATAAGTGTAACGTTTTTGTTATCTTCTCTTGAATCTATTCATGAATATAGTTATTAAACTTCTAAAGAAAATATACTTTAAAACTTGTGAGCAAAAACAACATAAACTAGCCGTCATGACTATTAAATTCCCATTCAACTACCACTCACTGAGCCACTGCCATTAACTGCACAAGTGAGGATCTTGAGTTCTGCCATATCCCCTTCCTCCGGTCTCTTTCTTTTTCTTTCTCAGGCGCCTCCTTTTTTGCCTGCGTCCTTTTCTTCTTTTTGCCGATCTTGAGTCCTGCCGTATCTCTTCCTCCGGTCTCTCAATACACATCTACCTAAGCTTTTCTCCCTATCGTTGTTTCTATGACAGGGCTATCTCTTCCTTCTCTCCATACATGACTCTCCCGTTCTTCTTCCCATTGTCTATGTCGACTCTCCTGTTCTTCTATAACAATTAAATTCGAGTTTAATTTGAGTTGCGTCGGAGAATGTTCACGTGACAATAGGGTGGTTTCCTATTATTTTTTATTGCCTATATCGGAAGATTATTACTCCTGGAGTACGTATTTCACGCTTTTAGATTTTTAAATGACGATATCTATTTTTCACGATTAAATGAAAAGTGAAAATTTTCAAGCGCGCGAAAACGCGACGGGTAAGGAAATCTCTCCGTGTGACGTATTTCTAGTTCCCCCTCCCGCCTTGCGAGGTGACCTTGATCGAGGCTCTGAGCACTGATAGGACGCAGGATGCTAGCGGGTAGCTGAGTACATTGCTGGCTGGTAGTGCTTGGCTTAAAAAAGGTTTATTAATACCTTATCAAACGAAGAAAACTTTCCGACCTTAGCCAGTTTTAATAGGTGATTATTGAGACATGTTTCCCTGAGCTCTGTGCCTCATGCATGCATTGGTAATCTCAGACGATGTATAACTCCTATCTTCTCCTATAGAAACTAGGTCCTTGTGACGTCACGTGGAGTGGCATCGCATGGGCGCCAATCTGGCCCTTTTCAAATGAGGATAAAAATGGACCATTGCCATTCGTCTAAACCGGTATTTCTAAAACGAAATAATTTGTATATTATGAATACAGTAATGGTGGGTAACAAATCGCAATCAATGCCTTTCGGTTTCTTTGATGAGGGAAACTACCCTATTGATGGGAGGCGAACAATGAGGCAAGTGATGGTGGACGGAGATTGTTGTGGACGGAAAGGGTTGGATTGTAATAGTCATGGTGTGCGGATGTGCTTTTTGCTCCCGAGTTTTAAATTATAAAACTTGTTTATAAAGTGTAATTAAATTATTTGTTAAGTTAGAAGTGGAAAAATAAAAAAAAACGTTACAGTAAGTGATGTAAAGGCCGTTTTACACGGTACGCGGAATTGCGTAGGTTAGAGCTGCATTAATTTCTAAAATGGCGTGGAATTGCGCGAATGCATGAACGAAATTAGAACAGGGGTTATATTGCCGCCTCGCATCCACGCATTCTCGCATGTGTTTTAGCAATTCACCGCTTTACACGACTCAATTTTGATTTCGCCTTCACACGTACGTCAGACTGCGCAATTCCGTGTACCGTGTAAAACTGCCTTAAAGAAAGAAGATGAAACGTATTTTATTTGAAAGTAGACCCTTGGGTAGGTATACTTTTGAATGGTTTAGTCCTTATACGCCCGGGTTTGAGAGAAAAAGTATTTAAAACTTTAAAAATACGGTCACAATGAATTTAATTAAATAATATCAATCAGTGTTTCAATGACTGTTTGGTCTAGTGGTAGCGTATTGCACTTTTGTTATGAAAGACCAGGGTACAAGACTCGGAGAGAGTACACTTTTTTCCAGTGCGCCACCGTCTCCATTTTTTTTGTAATCTGATCCATGTTCTTCAGATTTGTTAAATACAGACGTTTTAATTTTTTGTTTGACTGCTTATTTGAGAATAAGCCCCATTTATGTCATTAGCGAACCCTTTCTTCGAATTATTCTTTCCGTCGCCAAGATTCCTCCAAGCAGGAGTTATAAAGCTGGTGCATGGCATCGAAGTGAAGGGAACTTATTTCCAAAGCAAAATATTTTTGAAATACTGTCTTTGAAGGGTTTCCCAACTTCCATATGGGAGAAATATGTCAAATCAGCGTGAACAAATGGGTATACCATTGCTTTGTGGAAGCCGGCAACAGGAATGAGCCGGTGGTGACCCAGAATTTACAAGAAAATACTATTTCTGCGTGATTTCAGTGCCAAAGTGCACATCCGTATGCCAACCGTGTGATGTGTATTTTTACAGGCGAGTAAAGCAGCTTCTCTCATGAATCCAGAAATATGCCTTCCTCCTTCAAGGGAAAATAAATTGGCAAATGTTTGGAGGGGGAAAAGAAATGGAGTAGGTTAGAGATGATAGTCCAGCGGATGCTTTGGGAAACGGACACGCCTCTTAGGGCGGCCACCGGGCAACGTATATTCTGCCCCTGGAGCTGCGGGTGTAGGAGTTGGCCCATCAGCTGTGGGGATGCTGGTAGATGGCAACACCTGGGTTGATGGCTGCCTCTTGGTGGTCGGAATGAGGATTTCACTCCTCTCCTCAGGGATGATTGGCTCCTCGGAGATGCTGTATGCCGGTCTCAGTCTTGCAATTGCAATGTGTACATCGCGGTTTGGCAAACGAACTTTAATGATTTTACTATCCCGCTGCTGGACCTTGTATGGGCCTTTGTAAGGGGACTGGAGGGCACAAAGACTTGCATCATGGCGCACAAAAACGTGGGATGCCGATGGCAGGTTCTTAAAAATGAAAGCATGCCGTGTGCCATGGCGTGCTGCTGGTCGAGGACTCGGGCCTCGAAAGTGTTCCCGGAGCTGGGAGGTGAAATAGGTGGGGTTGGGGCCACTTGTGGGGGAGAGGAATTCTCCTGGAAGACGTAGTGGCACGCCATATACGAGCTCCGCTGGGGTGGCTTGAAGATCCTCCTTCAGCGCAGATCGGAAACCCAAGAGGATTGCTGGCAGTACATCCACCCACTGCTGCGTGTCGTGGCAGCGGATGGCAGATTTTAGTTGGCGGTGGAAGCGCTCCACCATCCCGTTTGCTGCTGGATGATAAGCGGATGTCCTCAAGTGGACTGCACCGGCTATATCGGAGAGTTGGCAGAAAAGGGCACTCTCAAATTGTCTGCCTTGGTCCGTGGTGATTCGCTGAGGCATGGCAAAGCGTGACAATCAATCCCGAAGGAAGGCACGTGCCACAGTTTTGGCGGAGATGTCCTCCACAGGAATGGCCTAAGGCCACCGTGTAAAACGGTCTACACAGGTGAGGCAGTAACCACGGCACATGGGGAGGGGACCAACAAGATCTATATGTATATGTTCAATTCTCCCTCCTGGCAGAGAGAAATTAGAGAGAGGTGAGGAGACGTGCCGTGTGATTTTGGATCGCTGGCAGGGGATGCAGGAACGAGCCTTGTTGCATTGTGAGGGAGAGGAATCCTCCTGGAAGACGTAGTGGCTCGCCATATACGAGCTCCGCTGGGGTGGCTTCAATATTCTCCTTCAGAGCAGATCGGGAACCCAAGAAGATTGCTGGCAGTACATCCACCCACTGCTGCGTGTCGTGGCAGCGGATGGCAGATTTTAGTTGGCAGTGGAAGCGCTCCACTATCCCGTCCAGCTCCAACAGGGGATGCAGGAACGAGCCACTGACGGCAATCTTTGTTTTGATTGATGGCCACACAAAACGACTTGTCATTAATTTTACGGTGGCTCTCACTCCATGGTGTGCAAGATTGTGGATAGAATTGAATGCTTGGCGACGGAAAGCGGGTGTGAAATATGGGTGCACGTTGTATGTTGACGCATCACTCATTAACTGTACACTGCACCCTGGGATGTGCACTTTCTTCAGTTTTAGGGATGTCTGGGAGGCCAGTTCCTCGTCAGTCTCCTGGGAACGGCCTAGTGCCTAAAATCAATGGCACGAGTCACTTCCTCAATTCGGAACAAGGCGTCCGCAACAACATTGTCGGCCCCTGCTACGTGACGGATATCCGTTGAAAATTGGCCTATCAAGTCAAGGCAGCGGAATTGCCGGGGTGAGAACTTGTCAGACTTTTTCCTGAATGCATATTTTATCCGTTTGTAGTCCGTAAATATCGTAAAAGTTCACTCTTCTAGCATGTGCTTGAAGTAGCGAACTCCGCGGTAAATGACCAATAGCTCTCTATCGTATGGGCTATAGTTCTTCTCTGCGGCATTGAGTTTTTTTTTAAAGAAACCTAATGGTTCCCAGCCGGTGTCGGTTTGTTGTTGGAGAACTGCCCCCAGGGTAGAATCCGAGGCGTCGGTGAAAAGGCCCAGGGGGAGGGAGGGAACAGGGTGGGCGAGGAGGGCAAAGTTGGAAAGGTCGTATTTGCAAGAGACTTCTTTCTCGTGGTACGGAGCATTTTTGGAGGACATTCGTTAAGAAGGGTCTCGCTGAACCTTTTTCGACCCCTCCACGCAGGGACTTCGCATTTTCTCGAACTCCAAGACTAGTTGTGCTCCCTCCTTTCCGGGTTTACGACCATACCTTTGGCATTGGTTTGTGGTCAACTTATGTGTTGCTTATGTGTATTTATCCTACGGATAATTGTTGCTTGCACGTAAATTGCAGACTGAATTGAATTCCTCATTTTTTATGAGAATTGTCAAATTTTAAGCGAAGTTCTACGGCCAATATTAACAAATGTTTATTTCGAAACCTGACTGGATAAACAATTGCATGACCGCTGTCCCTTACCGCTAAGAGAGGTTATAAAGACGAGGGGTCCGGGTACCTGCTCCCGGATTCCGAGGGTAAATCCTAAACCCCGCAGGGTTGGGTCCCGAGACAAAGACGACGTAAACCCGCGACCATCCTAAAAGGGGGAGAGCTAGAAAACGTACACATACGGATTTCGTTTTCCTGGCTAGGAAAATCTCACACGTAAATATACGGCCGTCGTCTCCCTGGTTAGGAAACGTCTACACGTATATATACGTGTATAGTAGGGAAAAGGTTAAGTGGCACCTGTAATGACGCCGCGTTGGGTAGAAAGCGACTGTTAAAGTTAATCATTCCCAAATTTTGGCGTAACTGTTTGATAGTCACCGGCTCGGGAATTTCTTGGAATTCACTACCCTTGTCTTTTAATGGCTTTGTGCCGTCAACACTTACACGATACCCTAAAAATTTCACTTGAGAAACGCCGAAAACACACTGAAGTATTAATAACAACACCGTAACCACTAAGCCTAAGGAAAAGTTCCCGTAGATGGCGCTCGTGCTCATCCTCATCTATAGACGCGGTCAAAATATCGTCAAGGTAGGCATAGGTAAAATCGAGGCCTCTGAGTACCTCGTCAATGAGTCTCTGAAATGTCTGCGCCGCACTGCGGAGTCCATATGGCATGAAAGGAAATTCAAAAAGTACAAAAGGTGTGGTAATGGCGGTTTTGGGGATGCCTTCCGGGTTCACAGGAATTTGGTTATATGCTCGCACCAAGGTTATAGTTGAAAAAACTCGGGCACCACTCAAGGAAGAGGAAAAGTCCTCTATGTGGGGGGGACTGGGTAACAATCTGGTATTAAGCGCGCGTTCAAAGCGCGGTAGTCACCGCAGGAGCGCCACTCGTTACCTTTTTTCGGGTCGAGGTGGAGGGCCGACGACCAGCTGCTGTCCAAACGGCGGGCGGTACCCATCCGCACCATTAACTCGAACTCCCTCTCGCTGCGTCGAGCTTATCCGTGGCCAAGCGTCGAGGTTTGCAGCATACGGGTTGGCCTGGGGTGGTGCGTATGAAGTGCACGGTGGAGTGCTTTGTCTTCCCTGGGGTTCCTGCCGGGCGAGTAATCTCAGGGAAACTGGACAAAAGGGTGTGGTAACGGGACTCACCCACAACCGCTTTTATTTGGTCCCCTGAGTGAACACCGATGCTACCGATGGCATGCAGTGCAGTGGTGCCATCGATAAGTTTGGCGTTTATCACGTCCACTAAAAGTCCAAAATGGGTCAAAAGGTCTACGCCGATGATTGGCTTTGACACGTCGGCACCACAAAACGCCAAGTGAAGTCACGACGAAGATTGAAATTCAAATTTAGAGTTTCCCAGCCGTAAGTGCTAATGATAGAGTCATTCGCGGCGAAAAGTTGGTCATCCGTCCGCGGGTCCTTTTATATATGAGCGCGGATAAACAGATAGATCCGCTCCAGTGTCCACCAGGAATTGCACCTTGGTGCGCACGTCGGTCATAAAAAGGCGGCTGGAGGATGGGCAAAGGTCGGCAGCCGCACTTACAACCTGCCCAGGGTGTTTTCCGGAACGTAGGAGCAGGGGGGAACGCACTTGTCAGCGTCCTTGCCGAAGCACCATTGGTGCCAGCAGACATTAGGGTCGCGAGGGGCTGGTGACGTAGGCCGTGAAGCACTTTTTCGGGGGCGGGAGCGGGATTTGTGACGGTGATAATGAGGGTGCCCTGAGACTGAGAGCTCGCCTACCTGCCGGGTGAGCTCGTCCATTCTGGCGATGAGGGAGGCCATCATCTGCGAACAGCCTGCTGCACAGGTTTGGGAGGTGGGGGCAACTTCACTTACCCTGGGGGAGCCGTTGCACGAGGGACCACTTCGTTTATGCGGTCCGCTAAGGACCCAAGGGCGTTGAGGTCTGGGGCATCGTGTGCCGCTAATATGGCGTGCAAATGTCTTGGAAGCCTTGAAAGCCACAGCGATCTTAAAAAATCGCCCGTGACGGAATAACCCGCCAAATCTTTTAAATGTCTTAAAAACTGGGATGGCTTCCTGTCCCCCATCTCTTCGTCTTCTAAAAGGAGTTTTAGTTTATGCTCCTGTGAGGCAGAGAGCCTTTTAATTAATTCGCACTTCAAGGTGTTGTACTAATCTGAGGCAGGAGGGCACGATATTATGTCTTTCACCCAGGGGTGCCGACTTACAAAAAATATTGGGGGGACCCAAACCGGGGACCTTGCCCCGGTCAATTTTATAAGTAGTGAATTTTAAGTTTTTAAGCATTTCAGATGAGTCATATGATAAGAATTAGAACACTGTTCACTCAAATCTCGATATCTGGACACTCCGGGGAAAATCGACAAGCCTTACACATTTTTTCCTCATATTTGTAACGAATTTTTGGGGGAGCTCGGGCCCCCTCAGGCCCCATGGAGTCGGCGCCACTGCTTTCACCTCCTGTGCGTAGCGTTGATCCAGCTGCGACAACACGAACCAGAATGTCGTGTCGTCCTCCTCGACGCCAGCAAGATAAAATTGTCCTTCTAGCTGAGAAAACCAAAGAGAAGGTTCCTCCGGCCAAAATGGTGGGGCACGAACAGCGATGCGGTCCGCGCAGTGTTGCGATGCTGGTGGGTTAGACATCTTTACAAACACAATATAACGCACAAAAAAATAAAGAATACTATTTCCACATGCACGTGTATTACAGGGTCACAATAAAAGATTAACTTCGAGACACGATGGCGAAGGATTCAGCGATGTCGGCGGCATGGCTATCGGGAACTCAGCGTGGTCGCGCACATGGTTCGAAAAAAATTGTTTTTTCGCGAAAATAACTCGCGTCGGGAGTCACCACTTGAAGGGGTTAGGGATATGTAGGTGATTAAACTCACTTCAATAAATTAAACGGAAGTAAACCCGACCATGTTTATTCGGATGGTTAGCGATAGAGTTCGTCTATGTCTCAAGTCCTTCTCCCTTGCCGTTCCGTGAGCGTCTCTCTCTCGCGGTGCCTTGCTGGCGCTATGTCCCGCATACCCTGGCGGCAGCGACCTCAGGGTCCCAGGGCAACGACCTCAGCCAGGTGGCTGACCTTGGTACGGCGTTCGAAACGAAGGGCTCCGTCACAATCTATTATATTTTGAATATTTATCTTCACCTACAGCAAAGTGCTGTGTGCACATAATACATAGTAACTCTTTGAAATTGTATCAGAAACTAACAGTCATTATTTTGTCATTCAAGGATTTTCTTCTTTAATATTTCATGTACTACATCGCATACCAAATGGACTTCTTCGGGAACATGAATATATTTATTTATAACCTATAGCTTATAAATTCTTTCATATTACTTAATTCACCACAGGCCAGAAATGGATGGAGGTGCAGGGACCATAGGAAGTTAGTCATCTCCTTCTCTGGCGCCTCCAAATGCGAGGAGGAAGCTAGATGTACCTCGACTTCGGAGGGCGATATGATTGGCTCGCTAGCCGCGGCGTCAACGCAACGCCGAACTGTGAAGGCCCCATTAGACTGAGCGATTGGGGGCAGGAGGACAGGGAGAGATGGAGGAGAGGGAAGAGAAACATTAGCTCAGATTCAGCAACTTACATCCACAGTTGACGTATTGATTCAAAGCGGCATTTCCAATAATTTTCCATCTTACTATCCATTGCCGTATGACAGTTCCCTGCACCAAAAATCTCAAATCACCACACTACTTAACTGTATACCAATTTTCCACCATTAATTCATGTATAAGGGTGTGGAATGATATTCCTGACTACATATCGAAAATTAAAACTATAAATCAATTCAAAATAAAAATGTTTGCGTACCTGATTAATGAATGTTATGGAGATTGAGCGTGTACCTCTACCGTTCAATCATTTATTGATTTTTTCTTCCTTTCGATGAATCTACATTCATTTCATTAAAGGTTTTTTGTACGTTTTTTTATTCTATTAGACTGGCTTGATATTTTCTTGGTAAATACTGTCATTGTATTTGATTTTATATTATGTTTGTGTTTTAATGATCCTGTTGTTATAGCAAGGAGACTTGCATATATCTCTTGTAATACCACAGAGCTTGATCTTTTTCTTTATGTATTGGATGCATGTTCCATAGGCTTTGCCTTGAACAATAAATTTGTTTTCTATTCTACTCCAAATTCATTACCTTCAAACTCCATGGAGTTCAATACCTGTTGTGTAATGGGTGAAGACTTACAATTACTGGCAAAAATTATGCGTGAGCGGTTTATGGGGAACGTGGGAAGCATCCCTCTGCCTTTCAATCCATTTAAAAGCTGCTCAGAAATGGCTGACACTTCACTACCCGTGTCTAAAACAGCTTTCCCCAAAATACCGTTCGTCAAGCAAGTCACCACAGGACTCACGCGCCGTTTACACATACCCCTTCAATAATCCCTCAGCCTCTCAACACAAACTAATCGTCAACCATCTCCCACACCTGTTGCTCCTGCCTCGAGTACTCCTGCCCCTCAACTATCTGCCATGCCCCCTCTTGTCATCTGATCTCTCCACCCCTGTAGAGCAAAGTACACCAGGGTGGGCCATTATGGTTCAACTTTCTGATGGCAGGATGGTCCCCCTGGAACCTTTTAAGGATTTGATCTTTTCAAAAAATGGGAAATAAAAAGTTTTGACGACTTAATTCTTGTGTATCATTTATTAATCCTCTGATAAATTTCTAACAGAAAAGTAGGAATAACATTGTAAGTGTTGAGAATATAAAAAATGACATACCACATTCAGTTCATTGGCAAACTCAGTCTTACACTTATCATTATGCACAATTAATGTTATTTCCAACTAAGCCACATTTTTCTTTATTTGAACAAAGTAGGCTGCCAGCATTCATGATTAATTTCAGAAAAATTCAGAACCACTTAGGACGTGAAAATTGAGAATGGACTTTGAGCAAGACACCATTGACTAAAAATTATAGACATGTCTCAATCAAAAATTGGCATGCAAGGCTTTTTAACCCCCATCTGCTAAACTAGGTGTGTTTCCTTTCATGCTATCGCTCTTCTTCAATATTAATTACAAAAATTCAAAATGACACAGCTTGGTATTCTTTCATGGAAATATATACATGGTCCATCGTCCCTTTTGACATTATATCATCATTCCACTTTCCAATTCCACATTCTGAAGGCAAGAATGAACTATTAAGCTCCTCACTACAGATTTGCATGAGGTCGACTTTGAATATACATAACATTTATTTAAATTATCTTGTCAGCAAACAAACATGTTACATGCGCAAAGATGAGTCATCTGACAAGTTGACATCGTGAGAGTGATAGTCGGGATCTGACTGCCGATGTTATTATTTTGTGAGACTATATTGTAACGTAGAAAAAGTGTCACGGTTTTCTTCCACATATACCCGGATTCTAAAGATTTCACGCCCCATGACTTCCTTTAAGAAATCTCTTTGAAGGATACTCTGATGAATAATTGATGCATGGGTGTAGGATCGGTTCATTGAAGAGAAGCAGAGGTGTTATTTGGAGATGATGAGGACTTTGTTGCACGCAGGGTGTTTATTTGGTGAGAGCAAGAATTAAGATTTTTAAATATTTGAAAAGGCTGTGGGAAAAATAGCTGGGTTGAAGATGGGCACATTACCCAGTAGTTCACATATAATTATGTAATTATACATTTACCTGGGTCCTAAAATTTATGTGGCACGGCACAATTTGAGTCCCATTAAAAATTCATATGCTAATATGAAAATAGAAAATTCACCAAGCAACTATACTATGGCAATGGCGATGAGTTGTAACAGATATTTATAACATAAAAAGGGAGAAAAGAAATTAGCTGGCACGGGACTCGAAACCCGGACCCACATGGCAAATGACAATGGGGGAGAGCCCATGACCACTCGACTACACAGATATTGAGAGGGAGTGATTACTCAAGGGAAGTCATGGTGCCCAAAATGTTTACATGCGAATATCTATCAGACTCAGGCCTATGAAGATGAGAGCCGTTACACTTTTTTTCTGCTTTATCATATCGTTTCAGAAAATAACATTGGCAGTCAGATCCCAAATATCACTCTCACGATGTCTCCCAGTGAGTGAAATCATTGCAGCAAACGCTACAAGATCAGTGTGTCTCAATTGTGTGCGAATGTGGCAGTTAAGGTTAGACTTAACAGGGAAGACTCAATTCACTAACTCCTGCTTTACTTTGAGGAATTCCATTATAAGTTTTCCTGCAAATACACAATTACTTATACATCTTCTTTTTCATATAAGAGCTCGACCCGGGTTTCAATGAATTATCATAATCTTCAGGTGCAAATTATGATGTTTATCTTATTATTGTTACCCAGTTACTTGATGAATTTTAAAACGGATGCTAGAATAGGGGAAAAGGATGGGTAGAGATATTCATCAAGTAACTAGGTAACAATAATGAGATAAAAAAATCACAATTTGCACGTGAAGATGATGATATATTTGTGTATATCCAGGAAAACTTAGGGGAAGGCTTATCATGATAATTTTTACAAATGTACGTGTACAAAAGTGGTAGTCAGGGCCCTTCCATGGAGAGAAGGACTTGATGAGGACTATACATATATAACTTTATCTTCAAGTGAGAGCACGCATGTGGCTGTCAGGGTACCCACGCATAGCAAAAAATTTACAAAAACTATTACAGTGATAAGAATTACCTGCGGTGAGTGTACGAATTTATTACTAGATCTTAATAATGTGTAAAAGCTGCCGCTGACGTTGCTGACACAATATTCCTCTCGGGTTTTTGTAATCATGTCTACACTAAGACGATCTTTGTCGAGAAAGACTTTCGGATTCTTCACACGAATTAGAATTAGGTTTCTCTTCCGTGTGTGTTCGCAAATGTGTCACCAAGTTGCTCTTCTTCGAGAAAGACTTCAGACATTCGTTGCATGAATATGGCTTCTCTTGCGAGTGTTTGAGCATGTGCCTGTTGAGACCACATTTATCAATGTAAGATTCGTCGCAGATACTGCATGAATAGGGCCTCTCTTTCGTATGCGTTCGGGTGTGCAAGACAAGGCCGTCCCTCCGAGCGAAACACTTGCTGCACACGTTGCAAACATAAGGCTTCTCTCCTGTGTGAATTCGCATGTGACTTTTGAGATGAAAACTCAGCTGGAAAGTCTTGAAGCAAATTTTACATGAAAAAGGTCGCTCGCCCGTGTGTGTTACCATGTGGGCAACAAGGCCGTTCCTCCGAGCAAAAGACTTGCTGCAGACAGTGCACGAATAAGGCTTTTCCCCCGTGTGGGTACGTATATGCGAAACTAAGTTCCGCTTCCTCGAGAAAGACTTTTCGCATTCATTGCACGAATAAGGCCTGTCTTCCG
Organism: Ischnura elegans; assembly: GCF_921293095.1. Classification (NCBI taxonomy): domain Eukaryota; kingdom Metazoa; phylum Arthropoda; class Insecta; order Odonata; family Coenagrionidae; genus Ischnura; species Ischnura elegans. Next base: position 15,528,755 of record NW_025791657.1, read on the forward strand.
AGTGTGTTCTCATGTGTAAGGCAAGGCCCCCCCTCCGAGCGAAACACTTGCCGCACACGTTGCAAATAAAAGGCTTCTCTCCTGTGTGAATTCGCATGTGAGTTTTGAGATTAAAACTAAAAGGGAAAGCCTTGAAGCAAATTTCACACGAGAAAGGTCGCTCTCCCGTATGTGTTTGCATGTGATATTTGAGAGCCTGCTTCATTTTGAAAGATTTTTTGCAGATTCCGCACGAAAAAGGTCTCTCCCTGGAGTGGATACGCATGTGGGAAGCGAGGGTGTTCTTCCGAGCAAAGGCCTTGCCGCACACGTCGCAGGCATGAGGCTTCTTTCCCGAGTGCGTCAGCATGTGACCTTGGAGAGTAGAACTCTGGCTGAAAGACTTGGAGCAGTAGTCGCACGAGAAAGGCCTCTCGCCCGAGTGCGCTCGCGTATGCACGACCAAACCGCTTCTTTGAGTGAACGACTTTCCGCAAATTTCGCACGAGAAAGGCTTCTTCTCCGTGTGCCTGCGCATGTGGAGATCGAGGTCTTCGCTCCGAGCGCAGGTCTTGCGGCAGAACGTGCACGAATAATGTTTCTGCCCCATGTGCGCACGTATGTGCCTCACTAAATGCCCCTTCGACACAAAAGACTTACCACATTCGTCGCAAGAAAAAGGCCTTTCTCCGGTGTGTCTGCGGATGTGGATGTCAAGGTTATTCCTCCGACCAAAGGACTTGCTGCAGAGTGTACACTGAAAAGGTTTCACTCCCGCGTGAGCTCCTACATGTCTAACCAAGTCGCCCTTCAACAAGAAAGACTTTCCGCATTCGTCGCACGAATAAGGTCTCTCACCGAAGTGTATCCGCTCGTGGGAATCACGGATTCCCCGGAAAACGAAGCACTTACCGCAGATTGTGCACGAGTAAGGTTTCTCCCCGCCGTGCGTCCGTTGATGAGTCACCAGGCAGCTCTTTTTCAAGTAGGACTTATCGCACTGATTGCACGAAAAAGGCCTATGTCCTGTGTGAGTTCCGATGTGTACGGTCAGGTCCCTTTTCTGAGCGAAGGCCTTGCTGCAGAATGTGCACGTATAGGGCTTTTCCCCGGTGTGCGTCCGTACATGATTAACCAAGATGCTCCTTGTCGAGAAAGACAATTCACAATGATTGCACGAGTAAGGCCTTTCGCCTGTGTGTGATCGGATGTGTACGATGACTTGATTTTTCTGAGGGAAGCACTTGGCGCACAAGCTGCATGAATATGATCTCCCTTTCTTCATCACAGCCACGCGATCGCGCAGGCTTCTCGCGCAAGGTGACTTTGGGGATAAACTTGATTTCTCATCTGCAGTGAGACTTCTCGTCACTCGCCTCACACTTTTCACATCCCCTTTTTCTACAACGGTTTCCCTGATGGAAACATTTCCTTTTTGCCTCGGCCCTTGCCTTTTTGTCTTCCGCCCACCTGAAGCCCTGGATGTGGTAGCAATGCAAGAACTGCCATTGTCGCTTGACGAAACGGGTTTCAAAGAGATGTCTGCGACAGAAGATTCTGCTACAGCATCAAAATTACGAGAAACGACATGAATTTTCATGTGTTCGATTAGCTCATTTTTGTCGCTGAACCTATCTCTGCAGTTGAAGCAATCATATGAATTTTCGTTTGATGTGTTACTGTTACAAGTATTTGCGATCAAGCAATTTAGTATCTCTTCATTGTTTCCCTTGACAGTCTCCCTACCACTTTTGTCGTTTCGTCTGATTCGGATAAGCTTAAGGGAATCCATGGTTTTTTGTGCATCACAATCACCTCTTTCCCCAGAAACAGTCATTGCCGCTCCACCTGCGCTTCTTTTCAGTGATTCAATGTCTTTTGTATTACACTGTCTATCATCATGAATTGAATAGCAAGTTATCTCATCAGTATCAAGAGCACCACATTTTTCAGAGTCTTTATCCATCAGATTCCTTCCTACCCCTACATGGGTTGCTCCAGTCTTGGAATCATTTTGTGTCACCAAAGCTTTGGGACTAATGCAATCATCAATTGAATGATTTCTTGCACTTCCTTCTGCTGGCAGACATGAATTTGATGTTGCTTCAATGGGCATATCTTCGGCAGCTGGGACACCTGGAAAAGAATTTGATTTAACCACTATCACAGTAAAACATGAAATCAAAGACTCTGACACCCTTCATTTACAATCGATCAAATGGATGGAAAAAGCCAGAAATGTGATGGGAATATGCCAATTAAAAAGATTTAGGTTATCTTAAAATGGACCGAAAGCATTGCCACTTTATTCACTCATTTGAGCAAGTTCCAAGTTCACATTTTCTGTGAATACTGAAATTTACTTTATGATACTTGATTTTGAAACCAAGTGCTTCATTCTAATGATTTGTAGATATTTTTTAAATAAACTGGTTTCATAGCTTGGCTGAACCATGACAGCATTCTTCTATGAATTTTAAACTGTCAAAAAAGCCATAGAAAATAAAGAAAATTTTCCCAGCATTTGGTCCAAGTAGTTGAACATTAAAACATTTCTGGAAAAAATTTTTAGGGAGGACCATTGAAAAAATACAGATGCCTACAAAAAAAGTAAATAAAACTCTCCTTCCTCATCCAATTGGCACTTATACTAAAGAAAACAGAAAATATGGATGGATGACTAATTCAGGTTCTTCATCCTTCACAACCAGTTACAATAATCCTTATCTGTAAACAGCTATTTGTAGCCCATGGAAGCACCCACCCAATGCTTCCATTGTGGAAAATGGGCAACGGTCAAATTCTCTATTAGTTCTCTGGTCACCGTAAAATTGGCTAAATAAAAGGATAAACATGTACATCTTTTACAATTATTAACTTCAATTCCTCCATGTTTAGAGTTATTTGCAGCCCTTGAGAGTACTCACCAATTTCCTCTGCAGAAGACTTTTGAGCCATATTAAAACTCTCAATTGGCACCATGTCCTCACCTGTGGTAGGCTGGAAATAAGAATCAAAATAAGAACAATGTGTGAACAGGAGATTGAGCATTCATTTTGAAAGGATTTATCATTGGTTGATTTATTATGGGAATGTTCTTCATATTCTCTTGCAAGCTGCCTCAAGGAAATTAATGTCTGGAACTTGATTGGTTTAAAAATAGGTTTATAAATTAACCACTTAACTATATACCAACTATCTCTTATTTACGTAGCAAAATACATGCTAAATCCATGTGATGATCCTCAAAGAAATAGCTCCTGGATATGTAAAACTCAACATATAATCTCGTCCATAATGATAAAACTACCCCACTGACCAAGGTTACAACACACCACGTCACTTTCAAGGCTTAATGTCCTTATAGTCAGACTGATATGTTAAGCCACAGGAAGCCTAGATGCCATCGATGGATGAAGCAATAAAAAATCCCTAGAACAGCAAAGGCACAGAGAGCATTCTACAAAATATTAGAATCTAATCAAAGCTGAATACTTATACAAAAAAGGACACAATGCATCAGACACTACAAATGAACGCAATACATCTGACATTACATTAAAAAATGTATTTGTTTAAAATGGCATCAAAATTGACCGCTGCAGAACAGCAAAAAGGTGGAAGCTTTAGAAATGTGTTGCTCCTGAAGAATGTTGAATATGTATGAGATCAAAGAAGGACGTACCAAGGAAGTACAGAGAGGAGTGTGACAAAAGAGTAATCTTCAAATAACCTTAACTTAACCAACCACATCATCAGATGCGATGGCCTTATAAATAATGTAGTCAGAAAAATAAAAGGAGAGGTGGACAGGAAGAAGGGAAAACGATAGTTCTGAATGTTCTTCAAAGGTTATTAAGTATATAAAAAAGAAGACCATAAACATGAAAAGATAAGCAGTTGACAGCCAGGAATTGAGGGCTGTATGAAACCAATTTTAGAGACGTGGATTTATAAATATAACATAGTTCATATTCAAGTACAATGCACAGGAAACAGTTAATAAATAATATTACCTGATCAGTAGAGTCTTCATGTATGAGTTTGCTTGAGGCAGCATCAGTGCAATCATTGACTACATATCCTTCTTCACCATCGCTAATCTCATCTTCTTTAACAGAAGAGCACTTGTATGTCACTGGATCACTCTATTGGAAAAAGGAACACCCATGGATACATATTATTATCATTTGGTAAAAGAAGCAAAAGTGATCATGAGCAAAGCTTGAATTACAGGGTGACTGTAGAAAATAAATATACCCTGATAAACAATTCTGGCCTCTTGGTAAAAAAACAGAATGATTTAAACGAATAACAATAAGGACAATTTTCAGAAAAAGAATAGGACAGGTGGTCAGGAAGAGATTCTGAATGTTTTTCATAGGTCAGGTTATTAAAGGGGTAAAAGAGAAGAATACCTTTAATATGAAAATATAAGGAGATAGGAGAGAAGAATGGAAGGCTATGTGAAACTGATTTTAAGATTACTGACTTATCATGGTGACAGAGTTTACATGCATTTCAAGGTGCAATTGATAGGTCATATGTATTACCTGATCAGAAGAGGCTTCATGCATCAATTTGCTTGAAACACCATCAGTGCAATCATTGTGCACATATCTTTCTCCGTCGTCACTAATCTGATCTTCTTTAACAGGAGAGCACTTGAATGTTACTGTATCACCCTATTGGAAAGAGGAACACCAATTGGTACACATTATAATCAATTGGTACACCAAGCAAAAGTGTTCATGAACAAGCCTGAATTACATGGTGTCTGCATTAGCATACCCAGCGAAGGGCAGGGTATGCTAATGCAGACACCCAGGGGGCAGCTGCCCCCCTAGGAGCAAAAATCGCATAAGTCTTTTTAGCAAAATCTGTTATGAATTGAAACAAAAGTATTCAACAAATTTTCTTTAAGCCCAAGAAAGATAATTTGTATCAGTATAAGATATGCAACTAAAATAACACCATTTCTTAAAGGAAATAATGTCATAAACTAATAAAGCACTGCTATATTTTTTTCAATGTTGGTATCATTAGCCTTTTCCATGCTAAAATGTCACAACCTGGCTTGACCAACCCCCAATAGTTATGATGCTTGGTATGCCCTTCGGTGTCTGTAGAAAGTAAATAATCGCAGTAGAACGATTCTGACCTCTTTGAAGAAAACAAAATAACCAACAAAACAACATAATTGACCAACAATATTAGTCCAATAAATATCTTCCTCATTCTCATTTAATCAAATGAAAGCCTTAATGAGGAGGAATAACATTATTGGGCACTCCTTGTGACTTAAGGCTCATAAAATTGTGGAGTAAATCCTACCTTTATTACTACTTAACACATAATTTGACAAGAAAAACTCTATAAGACCACTGAATTTTGAAAATCCATTGCGATTTTCTAATAAAAAATTGATGGTAATCAATAAAATAGTTTCAAACCTATGAACAACAGTAAAATAAGCTGCAAGTAGAGTAAAATAAATCTTATTATTTGTCACAATGATTCTTTCATTTTAAAAGATTCATTCACAAAAAACATAGCTTTTCTGCTTTGGACGGATCAAGGGAGGAAAAATGTCTTGCCTTTCTGCTGAGTGGTGCTGAGAATGTTCCCCCAGGGAATGGATAAGTGTCATCGCACAACAGCTTAACAATGCAAAAGTACACTCACCACGTCATCAGCTGCCAATGGATCCGTGACAGCAGTCGAAATTCCAGCTAAGTCTGGTTTATGCAGCATGGGATAACTCTCTTCCATAAGATGGTCTCTGTTCTCCTCTTTCACATGACACTAAAAGAGAATGCTGAGTGTCACTAAATATAAGTCAATAAATATAATAATAAAACCTCCTCTCCTAGCTGAGACAACATCAGGTAGCCAAAAGCATGTACTCATACATTTTTTTGACTCCTTTCTTGCAGTTCAACTCCAGTAGTATGTAATTGTCCTCTCCATCATTTATTATTTCTTACAGACAATTATGTCCAATTATGTTTCCTTCTTCCTCTTAAAATAATTACGTGACCAAGAAAATATGCACAGTTAATTTCTGTAATATAGTATATTTTTGTAATTTCTGCATACTTAGTAATTCGTAAAGAACATTATATAAAGAGATGTTTTCCTGTATTTTCCAAGCACATAAAACATGGAAATTACCACATAAACTAAGCTGCAATTAGATCCGAAAATGAGGTTATTGTCTCTGATACCATATGGTACCAAAAATTCTTACAATTTTGATGATGTTCCTTACCAGAGAATATACTCTATTAAATAATATTCTCCTTCAATCACAACACTATGCTTCAACATTGACATCATTTTAATGGGCATAACTTGGCTCATCCATCTCTTGATAAACATAACTTTATCTCTACCCGCATGTAATTTTAAAAAGAAAGTTGAAATTTTATAATGAAACTTAAGCATGAACAAAGAAGTTTCTAAGGTTGGCCTCTTTGCTCTGCTTTACAGTCTTTTCAGCATTTTTTATGTTTGTGTTGTTCCTCATCTTTTGCTGCTGTCAACAAAGTTTGGGTAACCTCTTTCACTATTCTTTCGATCCCATGGGTAGTGCAAGGAATATTGCATTTCAAAGTTGAACCTATGCGAAACAATTTTGGTATTTTCACACTGATTATGTCAGATATGACCAGAAGTACCATGGTCTCTCCCAAATTTATCATCAGCAGGATTCAAAATCTGGTAATTAAAAAAATCCCAGGTTGGTCACCACACGTGTTCTTGGTTGTCGCTGATATTTTTCCATCACATAAATGATCCTGATAACTTTTCGGATAACTCTGTTCAATGAGTGTATTTCATTTGATATTTTTCGTATACTCGGAGATGGGAAATAAATCTTAAAGGTCATAATAATGCATAGGCACAGGCCATTACTACATACATGATTAGAAACTTTTTTTGTTGCCATATTAACTTTCAAAGGTAAATATAGTTAAGAAGAATATTTAAAATAATGAAATAGCATGAAAATGCACAAAAAAACTTTTGTGCATTTGGCTTGAAATCATAAGATAATATGCTCCCGGGCTGATTTTTTAGGAGCCGACGCTATTCCCCTTTCACTTGTTCTCGCAACGCAGGGCTGTGAAACCACAAAATTAATAGGTGGGGTGGAAGCTCTCATGGCATCCATGCAACGCAGAGCTGTCAAGGCACCCCCAATCAACCGAGGTATTTACAATTACAAATGAATACTCAACAGCACTACTTCGCAGGAGATTTTTGAATTTGAGCATAGGAAACTGCTAGAAATAGGTACCTTTTTGGGAGATATCTTTGACCACCGCATCACGCAGTATGTTGCGGAACATTTTGGCCAATATTCCCGACTGACGGATTTACTGGTTAACATTCGAAAACTGTACAAAACTGATATCTCCGTCTTGACATATTCCCAATATTATAAAAAACTTCCACCGCATACCATATATATTGATTTCAACTATAAAAAATATAAGAATGCGAATAAAAAAATCAATGAACATAAGAATGGGAATAAAATCTCTAAAACATGATGAATTTATTTTTTAAATGATTGTAAATCCCATGTTTCTTCCTATATACAGACTGTCTCAACAGTCCTGTCTTTTTTGATCTGTACTTTTAGTAACTTTTCATCGAGCAATCTTCATGAAAATTGGCACACTTATGGGGAAAGGTCCTTAGTTTTTTTGAGCGTGAGCAACATTTAACAATTTTGACCTTTTGACCTCACAATTTGGGTCCAAACCAAAATTTTGAATTTGCCTTATGGGGTTTCAATGTTAAAAAAAAATGAAATAGAAAAATGTCTGAATTTCATTTACCTAGATGTCAATTCTTGGGTTTTGGACCCGAGAAACCCAAAAATAACATTTTTATTGACGAAAATTCAACGGTTGACCCAGTAAGATGACGGTCAAGGTCATAAGGATGACAAAAACAATTGCATACCAACAAAGGTGTCGATCCATGGGTTTTATAGGGTGCCCAAGTCATTGGCGATGTCCAAATAACCGTATTATTCACTAATTGACCTCCAAGGGTCACAGTGGGGGTCAAAGGTCATAGAGTCAAACGTCAGGCCATAATGGCAACCAAAATGTCAAACAATAGGTTTTGAAGGGTGTCCAAGTAAGTTTTGCAGTTTGTAGATCCAAATTGTCGATTTTTTTACCAGCGAGGGTCATAATGGGGGTCAAAGGTCATAGATATATGTTTTGAAATAATAGAAAAACTAATGTCCCCAACCAAAGGTTTCGAAGGATGACCAAGTGAGTGGCGTAGTACACATATCCACTGTCTTTTCCGACAAGACTCCCCTGCCCACTTAGTTTCACGCCGCTGTTGATTATTTATTTCCCTAGACATCCTCTTGCCCAACTCGGTGTCCACATTCTTCCACTACATCTCTCCTCACAGAGAGTCCTAAGGAGGTTTAATGCCACATAAGATTTAATTGATAACTTTGCCAAAATCCCATTGGTTTTAAAGATTAACATGTAAATAGCAATACCCATTTCTTCCGCTTTTCATTTAAGTATTACACCTCTATTCGTAATGCTCAAGTTAAGGGTTCCGAGTTTTTCCCATGAAAGTCCTAAAAATGCTAAATAAGTATTTAAGAAAAAGTCCCAGTTTGACTGTAAAGACCGCAATTCCCCATGCCTGTCTCTCGTCCTGCAAACATTACTGGCAGCAAATTTATCATGCATTGAAATATATTGTTTTTGTATTTTAAATATTTATATTGCATTTGAAAAAAAATCAAATGTTTGCAATCTACCTTGTTGTGCATCTGATATTGATTTGCCAGAAAATAGATTTGTGTGGCTATTCTTTCTGCCTAATATGTTACCAAAGGAAAAGTCCAACAATAGAAGGATGGATAAAATGTGAGCGACTTCCTATCTGAATACATACTTATTTTTACAACAGGCTAACTCTCTTTCCACATGCAACTTAGAAATATGTACTGCTGAAGGTGATTCAACTCAGGTTTCACTATGCATGAGATTAAAACTTACCAACTCATCGATCCTGGGTAGTAGGCAATCTGGCACAGGAATGTATATTTCAGTCATTTTGGGTGAGTAAGTTACACGTGCACTCCTATCAATTATGTCTTGGATGGACTCCTTAGTCTCCACAGAAGCCCTTGGCTTGTCACCAGCTGCCCCTTCTCCTTCAATACTCTTAGAAAAAAAGTAACAGTGATAAACAACTCATCTCATAAAAAATCAACAAATAAAATAAGCTAACCATTACTAAAACAGGATGTTAAATATGTTGTCTTTGATTCTTTGAAAAAATGGAGTGGTGTCCGCATTTCTGCTAATCAATCAATGAAAAGCTACACAGCCGACTGAAATGTAATTTGCCAAGAAGATCATTGATTCACTGAGTTTACACGGTGTCAATTCAAAACTTTCGCCGGGGTCATGTAAGTTTGCCCTTCAATGCGAAATATATGAAAGCATTCCAAGAGAGAATGGGGATTGTTCATAAATAACATTGTTCCCTTTTTAAAAATTAAGGCTTCTCAAAATAGAGATTCAGGATTCCAATATGTATTTGCAGCTAAGAATATGATAAAATTAACTCTCTTAATCATACAGTTAATAAATATTTTAATTTATGCATAATTTTTAGAGAAGTTGCTTATAAAATGTCAAAATCACTATTCTATTCTCATCAGTGGAGTCTTATGGTGTATCATATTTATGCAGAAAGAAAAGCAGCATCAAAATCATCTCAAATGCCAAAATTATTTCATAAAACTCTATTTTTCTAAGCCCTGATACATATAAGTTGAGTTTAATATAACATAATAGCTTTAAGGATGACAATCCTTAAAACTTAAAAAACCAATCATGCATCACATATGCATAAAGTCCGAAACTAAGTTCCCTGTCTGTCAATGCATGGCTATGGTACTGATTGCTGGTCAATTTTGACACACCAGTTACATTATGACTCAAAGATACACATTTGGTAAACAAGCTGCTCAACAATTGTGGTGAAGTTTTCTTGGCAATATACTCTTTTTGTTTTTTAAATATCTGAGTTAGTGCCAACCTTTTTTGGGAAGATTCCTTTTCTTCTATCTTTTATTCAAATAAAACAGGGGATAAAGTGCATTGAGGGGTCCTAAAAGTTTACGGAGATGCTGCCCAATGTGAGACGAGTTGAGATTGTTTCCATTGCTTCAAAGCCAGTCATTTCAATACTGACAACTGTCCATGTAAAGGAAGAACAAAAACCTCCAAATAAGCTTTTTTGGAGGCATCGCTCAAAGAAGAGCAATGCCAAACACTGGAAGAGCTGGCTTTGTTCTATGAGCAACCCACGAAGAACTACTTCTACACAAGAACCTTGCAGATCCAAGAAACATGCTCCCACCACCACAACATGTTAAGTTAGGTATCATGACTCAGTTCTTAAAGACTTTGGCTAAAGATAGGCCTTGTTTAAGATACCTCTGTCAGAAGTTTCCACACCTTTCAGAAGCTAAACTGAAAGAAGACATCTTTGCCGGGCCTGATATTAGAAAAATAATGTTTGATGTTAACTTTGAATCCACAATGACCTCAAATGAAAGAGAAGCTTGGGTATCACTCAAGCAAGTTGTCGCCAAGTTCTTGGGAAAAAGACCTGAGGAAAGAAGTCTGTTAGTGCTAATAGGTAAAAAATGTTTGAGCGTTTAGGATTTTTAAATAAACCCATTTCTGGGTCTCTCAAATTTCATTCTTTAGCAGAAAACCGTCAAGGATTTGTTTGTTTACTTTAATATGCTCCGGTTACCCAATCAAATACTGAGGGACTGCGGTATAGCTTGGAGGGTAGATTGCCTTTGGAGTTGATCAATGATGAATTTTAACGTCTACCTTCCCGCGATATGATTGTTTAGAGCACAGTGAAGTTTACCACAAAACAAAATGAATTCACCGCCGCCACTGAAACACAAACTGGAACATAATTAGTGCCTTGACAGGGAAAAATAATTCATAGACGGGGAAAAACCATTTGTGGGAAAATGAACTCGTTACACTTACACTTGTCTGTAGACCATGTGCGGAGCCATTCATGCCCCGCTACTATACATTGGCATATACTCAATTAACTTTTGATCTTTAATTTGAGTGCCTTCATAGTTCATACTGGATTTAATGGCCTGATGCAGTTAAACTACTCTATTTGTGTAGTATTGTGAACTCCACATGTGTCACCAAGCGATTAAAATATTACCATATTTAATTTATCCTTAAAAACTGATAATATTAATTCACCGTCCACAAATAATTTCCTTTCTATATTTTTTTACTGTACTGAACACAAACCAAAGATTGTCACTTTAAACTCTCCGAAACTTATACATGAGAAAAAACGTAAAGTACTCACTCTGCAGTAATTTCTAGGCGACATTTGTCTCAGAACTGCGTTTGATTCCAAACAAATATTCTTGAAAACACCGAATTCCTTGAGTTTCTCCAAACACGGTGGACACATGGTGTCGGGCAGGCCATCTCCCACAGCAACCTGTTAGAGCAATAAACAGCCTATACGTCAGAATAATTCGGAATTAAGCAAGCTCCATTTTTAAAAAATCGATAAAATTTACTGTGCCTCTTACTTGTAAACCGACTAAATCATGCAGAGCTTCCTTCACAGTTTTACATGCTACACTCGAAGTGAATATGTTATAATACGAATTATTACTCTTCCTACAAAGTCTGCAAAGGTCACACTTTGAACTCCTTTTTGACTTGAGAATACCAGTTGTACGACTCATGTTTTCACTTCAACAGATCATTCAATCTTCAAATCAGTTCAATAGTCAAATAAATCATCCACACAGAACTGACAAAGATCTCAAAATCCAGCACGAAAACTACATTCACTTCGATAACGTGCGAAAATGAAAATACTTTTGAATATTCAACGAAGAACCAAAAAAGCCAACAATTAATAACTCATCTCAAGAAACATGACAACGAAACAGCATGGGCTGAGAATATAATCAACAATTTTCAGGCTCTGACACGAGTACAAAGTACAAGCCGGGTACGCAGCATAACTTGTTTGTATAAGACATGGCAAGCAAAGATTGGTGTAGAATCGTGGTGTTTCTAGTTGCCCTTTCATCCGCATTGTGCATACCTGAAGAACAGGCCTAATATCCGCGTTTGAAGGCTAATTTCTTCCCATTTGATGATATGCATGAAAACCTCATTAAAATTCATCAATGATTATTTTATTGCTGGTGGAGTAACAAATTTTTGTTAATAAACTTATTGTAAATATATCAGAAAGGAATTTAAGCCCAATGTGGCTCCCACACGGTTTTTATTGTTTATTTACGATTATGTCAAAAAAAAGATTCCAAAACTTCTTTATTCAATATTAAAATAAAGGTATAGAAAATAGCCATTTAACGGCTCATGCACTGAAGCTCAATAATATATAATTTTATCCTGCGAATGCAAGTTTTCGTCATTTTTCGATGGCAGGCCTGTTGTATTTTTTGTACTCTGGTGGTAAAATGCGCAACTAAAAAGCGAAATCTAAAGTAACCTCTCCTTGCCTGTTCTGTTGTAAACAATGGTGTCAACAAGCATGAAATTCCCTTAAAATATTTTCTGTCTTCTGTGTCAATATGATTTCTTTTTCAGGCCATATTTCAATGTCAGCTTTTTCTTATCTTTTCTGTGAGCAGTCTTAAGTTTTTCCATTGGCGCACGTCATGAAAATGATCGTGAAGTATTAGGGATTTGAACTGAATACTGTGTGTATATATACACACAGTATTCAGTTCAGTATTTAGAAAAATGTATTTTTATAATTAGTAGAAGGGTAAGCTCATATAGGTGCTAAGAGAATTCCTTGTTAGTGATATTATGTTGCTTTTGAATTTTTTCCTTGTGCTATGTGCCAATATCAATGAAATCATGGATACTGAAAGAAACAATTTATAATTTACTTGTTTATAAATTATATTCACTTTTTACATTGTGGTATGCTGATGAGTTAAGGCTTATTTTCTTGTTTTTAGGTAACATATGTTTCATATTATTATTATTCTTATCTACAAGGGGTTAGACGTTGTTGCCATATTAATGAAATAAGATTTTGAGTTACAGTTCGTGTTTAATAATATATATACAGTATCCCACAGAATGGGACTTGAATGTGTGTTTAATCCTTTAAATGTGTTAGACATAAAAGAGTCTGAAATTCCGTTTCACTGTCCCTCAAAGTGCTACTAATATGTTGGGACACAGTCTATGTTTTGATTGAAGAGGTAATCAAAGGAAGTTGTGGTTCCAATAATAATAAGATTTCAACTGTTTTAAATGTGAGCATTTTTTATGAACCTCCTATTAAATTTCATAAATTTTCTGTGGGTTGACCTATTGAATAATGTGGGTTTATCAATCATTTTATTGCATTGAGGTTGAGTTTTTATTTTGAGGAAGTGGACAATTTTTCATATCTGACACCATTTAGTGGTATTTTGGTTCACTAGTAACTAATACTATTAGTTGACATTACATTACCAAAATAGAGAGTCATATTATATTATTATACGATTTTGTTAACTTTGCAACAAAACGTGGCTGCGGACCACCGGAAAACGGCCTTTATATCAAAGTTAACAAAATCATTATTTTTCATCGCAGAAACACGTTTCAAAGACGTACTTGATTGCTTGATTGGCAGGAGTGCGATGAAGACAATCATATTGTGATGATCGGATTGATTGATTGATTTTCAAATTGCAGTCAGAGCGGTCACTTTTCCGGAGGTAGGGCCGATGAGACGGTCCTGCGTGGGTGAGTTCGTCGAGGAAAGGGTCCTTGATTAGTGGGTCCCTTCGAAGTGCTTCGGCGAAAGTGCTGACCGCATGGCGAGGAGGAAGAAAAAGTACGTCCACCGCAGTCTGCCGTGCGGACGTACTAGGTACGTCCACAGCAGTGAAAGGGTTAAGGCGTTTCCCTGAGCTCTATGCCTCATGCATGCATTGGTAATCTCAGATAATGTAAAATCCCTATCTACTCGTATAGAAACTGTGACGTCACGTGGACTGGCATCGCACGGGCGCCAATCTGGCCTTTTTCAAATGAGGATAAATTTGACCCTTGCCATTCGTCTAAACCGGTATTTCTAAAACCAAATAACTTTTATATTATGAGTACAGTAATGGTGGGTAATGAATCGCAATCAATGCCTTTCATTTTCTTTGAAGAAGAAAACTACCATATGGTAAACCCTGCCAACTGCTCAGAAAACATGGAGAGCAGACAAATTAGCTGCAGTAACTCTTCGCATAGTACCTAGGGGTATGTGGGTGTGGAAAAGATTATAGACGGTGAAGGGTTACAATGAGTAAGAGGAAAAAGTAGACTAAACATGCCTTGTGAAGACAAGAAACTTTAGATGAAATGCTGAGGAGGCAGAATTTGGATGGGGCGAGTGCAGAGGGGGGAAATAACTGCCTATTTTTAGAAAGTATATTTTAAGACGTTTGGGGGAAGTAAAGTATTAAATCTTTGGATGTAACTGAAAGAGATTAGGCTTTAAGGTGAAATAAAAAGGGAATCCTGGACCAGAGTAATTCACCAATTGTTTAGAAATAAAACCTACCGAATTCTTAAATAATGAATAGCAAGTTCAATTTTTATATTCTTCCCGCAACCTGCCACATCATTAATAGTCAGAATTTATGTATTTGATTCACTGAATTTAATGTGTAATTGTGATCATTACACTACTGATCTACTTCATTTGTATAAAATTATGATTGAGATATATGTAAAGGAAAATAAAATTTCTTAAATGAAATGCTTTATTATTTAAAAACTTATAATATAAAAATATGTAAATGTGAACTATTTTTGCAAATGCTCTTCTAACAACTCCAAACCCGACTCCAGCAACTGTACAATCCTTTCAAAACTTTTCTGCTTCTTCACCTTAACTTCCAATTTCCTCTCCTCTAACTCTAGCTTCCTCTCCTCAACCTGCAGCTTCCTTTCATCCACCTCTAGTCTTCGCCTCTCCAAATCCAGCCTCTTCTCCTCCACTCCAACAAAACTCGCCACCAGTTTCCTCCCTTGCCCACGTCTCGTTACGCCCTCTGCCTCTGCTCCACCATAATCAGCTTCATCATCGACCTTAAATATAATATGAACATGCACACTCATTTCAAAATATGATTTTGCATAATTTTAATTTCCTCATTCATTATAATTTGGGTGAGAGGGAATTTTTTCAGTTCTCTTGTTATTATTCTTCCGATTTTAGGTCGTGAAAGGGCCTCTCAACACATCATAGCCCTCAACTTGGTCTTAATAACAAATAAAATAATCCAACTCCATCATTTAAGGGGTATTTCATCACGAAAATACTGCATCAATTCTGTTAAATTCTAAATTTCATTCAACA
This sequence comes from Ischnura elegans, assembly GCF_921293095.1. Classification (NCBI taxonomy): domain Eukaryota; kingdom Metazoa; phylum Arthropoda; class Insecta; order Odonata; family Coenagrionidae; genus Ischnura; species Ischnura elegans. Next base: position 15,544,202 of record NW_025791657.1, read on the forward strand.
ATTACTTTGAGTCCTTTGCATGTATAAAATGTTCAATGAGAATTTAGCAACCTTATTTGCCACAGCATTAACGTTATTGGCGATATAGGTACTTTAAAATTTACCGATTCCCATTCGACAACTTGTAATCTCTTAGATGTTGGCATAGTAAAGCCACAATATTAACCAATAGCTAAACAGTTCTTACTGGGTCTGGCACTTCGGTAACTTCTACCTCATCTCCTTGGTCAATTTCCTGTGAAAAAAAGCTTAAGTTAGGTTTTTTGAAGAAAATTATGCTGCTCTCTGTTAGGTACAGGTACATCGGCATCATTTGGAAAGTACAGGAAATATATAAAAACTCTGCAATACTTGCCTCTTCCCTCGGAGGGGGTCCCGCCTCAACTAAATTGCCATCACCTTGGACACCCTCCGAAGTGAGGAAAAAATTAACCTCTCCTCAAGAGGATTGAGGTCGGACGTCAATGGTGACCCCGACCCAGTTGCCGACCGATGGGCTTTAATTCTAATATATTTCTTCTTTATGTTACATTTCCAGTCCTGCCATACCTATTACATAATAATAACAACTAAATATAAGCAATATATTTTTCAATTATGCATGTAAATACATTTAATATCTAACTATAGTAAGATCATTCTAATAAGTATCGTACCTTCTGCCACTTGTGGGCGGGCCTCATTGGGCCATTCCCACAGGAATTCAATACTGTGGCCATCTCCTCCCACAGCTCATTGGCCCTAGCCCTTCCTGCAGGGCCCAGCAACCGGCCCCCCGCGAGTCCTGGGTGCTGCTCCATGAATTGCAGCATCGCACCCAGTTGCTCATTTGAAGTTCTACATTCTCTGTAATATTTTTTTACGGAAATATAATTTAAAATGCCCTGGCTGGTGAATTGATCGTGAAAAGCTGTGGCACAAAAAAAAATAATGTTGTATCTATTTCAAGCGAATTTAAGACTATTTATTCCTTTCTTACAATTTACTTGTTTTCAACAATCACGTACAGCTATGCTCCTAATGGTTGTTAAATCATCCTGGCGGGATGTGAAACCGCGACCTCTAGGTTGGCAGTCGGGGGCATTACCCCGGCGCCACCGAGGCCGTCAAACAATATTGGTATCAGAAATAGACAAACGAGTAATTCGTAATTTTATCTAACACCATCCATTATTTAAGGAATGAATGGTGTAATAAATATAACTTCGGAAAATTAAAAAAGGTGAAATTCAAATCAATTGGCGCACAAGGCGATGGAGGAATACGTTTAGATGCTTCTTATGGAATTAATTACTCAATGCAATTAGCGTTGAAGTTTACTTCCGAGCCACAGTTTTCACGTCCGTTTGCGCACTTGTTCTAAGTGAACCAACTAAATAAAATACTGATGCAAGTTCTAATTTCGTAAAATGCAAAAGTACCGAAAAAGACACTCACCGCGACATTTTAAAAAAAATCAGCTCTGCCTAACTAAAAGTCTGCTGTTCCGAATGGAAGCAACTATCCAACAGAAATGAATGCGTTGAATATTGAGCAAAACAAGAATTCTTTGCAAGCGAAGTGAAATTCTTTCAATAATATAAACTTAATTGGTCAATTGTCTCTAAAACCAATATTGTTAAGTTAGTTTCGCTATTCAAAACAACCGCAGGCACTCGCAGCCTTACTGCGCATGAGCATAACGAAAACAATCGCGTAACGTATTCCCAATTCCAAGTAAATATGACAACGTCGTAACTTTCGATTGCTTGTTGACGATCGTCCATACACAATCGCACATACGGCTAGGTTTATACTATTGAAAGAATTTAACTTTGCGTATAAATCAATCTTTTTCAATTCAGTATTAAATACCTTCCTTTCCGCTGAAGCGTAGCTGATATTTGGGATAAGTAGTTTTTACTCAGATGCCGCTGATTATTTTGAAATGCCGCGGTAAGTGTCCGTTTCGTTACTTTTCCAATTCGCTAAATAATAAATTGTATCATTTGTAATTGACTTAATTCATTTAGAAGAAATATATGAAAGGATATTCGATATTGATAGGCTCTAGTCTTCGCCTTTGTGTGTCTGCAAGTAGCAATGCCACAGCATATGGACTATTTGCAAGAAATAAAAACTGACGAGTGTGAATAAATTAAATCATTTACTTGTCAATAACCGCCCGATGTTCCGAATTAAATTAAACCTTGTAGAGAATATAATTTTGGCAATGTATTATAGCACAGCTATAATTTAGCTAATATACTATAGTGGAACCACGTTTAAATCAAGCATACAAAAAGGATAATTTCATTTGAATTGCACACACATTACATAACGTCCTCATCTTTGTATCGTACAGTAAACTAACACGTACAAATTGTATTTATCTATGTAATTTCACTACTTATTCACGTTATTAAAAACATAACACAATGATGTATAAATTAAATAGCATGTTTAATTCACTTCCCACATAGCAACGAACCTCTCAGAGACGTCTCACCATGGTCTCGAATGTCTCGAATATCGCAAATGTCTCAGAGATGTCTCAGAGATGTAATCGTGAGCCGTTCAGGAATTAAAAAAAAAAAACTTATTTAAACGCCATCAATGCCTTACATATATATTTTTCGGTGCAATTGCGCAGTTTTGATTATTAAAATCACGACATTTAATATGGGTTTCTTATTTTCAAAAGGTCATCCATCACAAAATTCATCGCTAAAAATGATCGAGATAAGTAGGTCACAACTGTATAATTTGAATTTAGTTATTTTTTGCCTACATTTTTAAGCATACAAGAGTACAAACTCTTATGAGACATCTCAGAGACTTATCTGAGACGTCTCATGAGACATCTCATAGACCATTTTTTTGGACATAGTGACATCTCAGAGAAGTCTCAGAGATGTCTCTGAAGCTCTCAGAATGTCTCTGAGACGTAACATGCGATATTCGAGACGTATCCGAGACGTATTTCTGCTGTGTGGGTTAATTCCACAAAAGATAATTTCATTTCAATTGCACATACATTACATAGCGAAGCAAATGTAAACTTGCTCATCTTTATATCATGGTGAACCAACTCGCACAAATTGCAATTCTTTATGTCAATTAACTACAAATTCACGTAATTATAATAACATAACACTAGGATTTATAAATATAATCGGTTACATAATGCACTTAATCCCAAATAAAGGACATACAACGAGAACATGAAACGAAATAAACATTTAAATTCCATCCCAAACCTCACCTGCGAACGATTCGATAGCCTCATCGTCAAGTGATGTGTTGACGAAGAGATGCTTTCGATCGAGAGCCGGAATACTTTCGAACGTAAAATTGTTTTCGAGTTGTTGATCTAAAATCCACGGGAACCGGATCGTTACGTTCGAACGTAAAGTTACACAATCGGCCCCCTGAACGCTTTACGCTTCGTTTAATGCGTCTTGAACGGTTCGTGAACAGATCATTTTCACCAGGGTGATGATGAGTTTAGAAACAATTATGGTGGAATAGATATAGCTATCTGTCGAACAGAAATGAAAGGATTTAATATTAAACAGAATATCAATGCTTTATAAGCAATAACAAATTCTTTCAATAATATGAACTTAATTGTCCTATTATCTAAACCTTAATTATTGTCTTACGACAGTTTCGCTTTTCATAAGAACCGCAGGCACACTCAGGAATTTTAGAGATTGGAGGCATAGTATACATTTCTGACGAACATCGATGACAGCGCCCCTATGCTGATATTTGGAATCAAAAAACAAATGAGTAACCACTAGCGGAAATATCCCTGTTAACATTTTTGATGAACATCTTCATGCCGGTATTATTCACCTTTTTCATAATTTCGTGAATAGAATGTGTCTCTAAATCATTAAGTGGTTTTGTTTTGATGTCATCTAACTGTGTGCAATCATGTTTGAGGAATATATTGGTGTAAATATTCGATGTGAACTTGGGGTAACATTTCTGATGAACATTTTGATTGTGAGACATTTATCTGTATTTTCATCATTTTATTCATAAAAATTAATAGTGAATAATAAATAGGTAAACATATCATGTAATTATACAACTAGAACGCTTATTTGATGCAAATTAAAGCATTGGGAGTGATTTTGGCTTCAGAACGTTTCGGTTAACAGTTTTGATGAACATCTTCATGCCGGTATTTTTTACGTTTTACATTCTTTTGTGAATAGAATGTGTCTCTAAATCATTAAGTGGTTTTGTTTTGATGTCATCTTACTATGGGAAATCATGTTTGAGGAATGTATCAGTGTAAATATTCGATGTGAACTTGGGGTAACATTTCTGATGAACATTTTGCTTACGAGGCATTTATCCCTATTTTCATCATTGTGGGGTAAAAATTCAATAGTGAATAATAAAAAGGTAAACTTTTCTTGTTATATTTCAACTAGAACGCTGATTTGATGTAAATTAAAGCAATGGGAGTTATTTTGGTTTCATAACGTTTGGGTTAACATTTTTGATGAACATCTTAATCCCGTTATTAATTGGCCTTTTACATTATTTCGTGAATAGTATTTGTCTCTAAATCATTAAGTGGTTATGTTTTGATGTCATCTAACTATGGGCATTAATGTTTGAGGAATATATCAGTGTAAACATTCGATGTGAACTTGGGGTAACATTTCTGATGAACATTTTGCTTACGAGTCATTTATCTCTATTTTCATCGTTGTGGAGTAAAAATTCAATAGTGAATAATAAATAGGTAAACATATCGTGTTATTATACAACCAGAACGCTGATTTGATGTAAATTAAAGCAATGGGAGTTACTTTGGTTTCATAAAGTTTGGGTTAACATTTTTGGTGTACATCTAAATGTCGGTATTAATAGGCCTTTTACATAATTTAATGACTAGAATATGTCTCAAAAAGATAAAGTGGTTTTGTTTTGATGTCATCTTCCTATGGGAAATCATGTTAGAGGAATGTATCAGTGTAAATATTCGATGTGAACTTGGGGTAACATTTCTGATGAACATTTTGCTTACGAGGCATTTATCTCTATTTTCATCATTGCGGGGTAAAAATTCAATAGTGAATAATAAATAGGTAAACATTTCTTCTTATATTACAACTAGAACGCTGATTTGATATAAATTAAAGCAATGGGAGTTACTTTGGTTTCATAAAGTTTGGGTTAACATTTTTGATGAACATCTTAATGCCGGTATTTTTGACTTTTTACATTATTTCGTGAATAGTATTTGTCTCTAAATCATTAAGTGGTTATGTTTTGATGTCATCTAACTATGGGCAATAATGTTTGAGGAATATATCAGTGTAAATATTCGATGTGAACTTGGGGTAACATTTCTGATGAAAAATTTTCTTATGCGGCATTTATCCTTATTTTCATCGTTGTGGAGTAAAAATTCAATAGAGAATAATAAATAGGTAAACATATCTTGTTATTATACGACCAGAACGTTTATTTGAGGCAAAGTAAAGCAATGGGAGTTATTTTGGTTTCAGAAAGTTTGGGTTAACATTTTTGGTATACATCTTCATGTCGGTATTTATTGGCATTTTACATCATTTAATGACGAGAATGTGTCTCGTAATGATAAAGTGGCTTGGTTTTGATGTCATCTAACTATGGGCAAACGTGTTTGAGGAATATATGAGCGTAAATATTTTATGTGAACTTGGGGTAACATTTCTAATGAACATTTTGCTTACTAGGCATTAATCTCTATTTTCATCATTGTGGGGTAAAAATTCAATAGTGAATAATAAATAGGTAAGCATTTTTCCTTATATTACTACTAGAACGCTGATTTGATATAAATTAAAGCAATGGGACCTATTGTGGTTTCATAAAGTTTGGGTTAATATTTTTGGTGTACATCCTCATGTCGGTATTAACTGGCCTTTTACATTATTTGGTGACTATAATACGTCTCAAAATGATAAAGTGGTTTGGTTTTGATGTCATCTAACTATGGGCAATAATGTTTGAGGAATGTATCAGTGTAAATATTCGATGTGAACTTTGGGAAACATTTCTGATGAACAATTTTCTTATGTGGCATTTATCTGTATTTTCATAATTATGGGGTAAAAATTCAATAGTGAATAATAAACCGGTAAACATTTATTGTTATATCACAAGTAGAATGCTTGTTTGATGCAAACCTAAGCACTTGGAGGTATTTTGGTTTCAGAACGTTTTGGTTAACATTTTTTGTGAACATTTCATTTCGGTATTTATTGACTTTTTACATTATTTCGTGACTAGATTGTCTCAAAATCATGAAGTGGTATGGTTTTTATATCATCTGACAATGTGTAAACATGGTTGAGGAATCAGTTTAAATATTCAATGTGAACTTGGCGTAACATCCCTGATGAACATTTTGCTCACGAGGCATTTATCTTTATTTTCATCTTTGTAAGATAAATTTCAATTGTTAATAATGCATAGGTATACATTTCTTGTTATATTATCAGTGGAACACTTATTTGAAGCAAAGCTAATGTTTTAATCTCTTGCTCTCCAAAACTTTGGCAGAAAATAACGACAAATACAACTAATATATGTAAAATAAGCTTTTAGATCTGTAATGAAAATTGTTAACCTGTATATTTATGATAATAAATCTGAACCAGTAAATAATTCTTTCTGTTTATCATTTATACTAATGCAACTTTTTTTAAATAGTTCAGTACCTTTTCAATAATGGATACACATTTGAGATATCAAGGATCTCATACCAATGTAAATTATTAAATTGCAGATCTGTCCATGTTGACATTCAGGAAAGGGTAACTGAGAATATTTTTTGTAATCTTTACAATGCCTTCATATGAAACCAAGGGACTCTAATATTTATTTGCTTACAGTTGAATCAATATCTGTATCTAATGTTAGTTTGTAGTCCAACAGTACACCTTGGATCTGTTTTTAGTGTACCCTTTGTAATATGTTTTCAGATAACTAGTATATTAAAAAAAAGGGAGTTTCTATTTACAAAAGGTAAGTACACTACATTTAATGATGCTTATCTGCAATAAATTATTTTTGTACTACAAAGTAGAAAGATAATCTAACCGTTGCTGAAGGCCAATGACATCATGTAGTATTACTGCTGACACTGCACTATGTGAATCAATGGAATAGAAGATTTTCAAGTTAACAGCGGAGATGGAGTGCTTTCTCAGATTTAAGGCCATTCTCCATTAATGGACTCTATGGAAAATCCATGATAATTATCATTCACAAACAGTAATAAAGGAAGTGGTCCCAGGTGGGAGCCCTGTGGAACAGTAGATGTTGCATAAAATTGTGATGGTTCTGCATTCTGGAATTTATTTGCGAGTTCTCTCTTTCACTTATAGCATGGGACCAGATATTCCATTGGCTTTCAGTTTTGCTGCTGATAGAAGTATGATAAACTTTATTGAATGCATTTGGAAAAATCACAATACACTCTACCTGAAAATGATCAGTGAGATCTGTAGCTACAAAGAGCTGAAAAAGCAAAAAGGTTTGTACCTAGTAGTTGAAATACCGCACCTAAATCCTTGCCCTTAATCATGATTACTGCAGTAATCAGGTTTTCAAACACTTTGGCAAAAACTGACTGAATAATCATGGTCTATAATCACTAAAGACTGTTTTACATGGGGCACGTAATTGTGCAGGTTAGAACTGCATTAATTTTCAATATGGCATAAAATTGCGAGAATGTGAGCTTGGTATTAGAAGAGGGGCTATTTTGTCATCTCGTGTCCATGCCTTCTCGAATGCGACCTAGGAATTCTCTGCTTTACAGGACACAATTTTGACTGTGCCTTTGTACATAAGTTTGATTGTGCAGTGACTTGCCACTTTTTCATATCTTTAACAGTGTTAACCTTTTTACACATAGGTATCACAATTGCTTTTTTGGCGGAGCTAGGAATTGTACCAGTATCTAGACTTGTTAAAGATAATATGGAGAGCTATTTATCCCCAAAACTCCTCCTTGCTGCACCTGTCCTAGCTACACCCCTGGTAACATGAGGCCAAAAGAATTACCCAATGGTCTAATTACCTATTAATATCTCTTGATGAGGTGATTGAATTTCATGTACTCAGTCCGATCACCATTTTTTTAAGGTTTATCAGTAAATTTTATTTTGAGTGATCAAAATTTTGAGAGCAGGGAAGAATCATTTAGGATTATTACTCTTACTTAAGAAATTTACAGGAGTGAAAATGTACACAGCATCTTAAGTACTGCATAAAAACTATTCACAGCATCATATAGCGATTTTGGTTTCATAAAATCTCATTGTCGGACCAGTTAATATAACTGAAATAATAATTCAAACCAATAAAATCAGTTTTGAAAGTCATACAGCAGTGTGATAAATACCACAGCCTTAATGGCAAATATTTTCCTCATACACTGACATCCTTGATAGAATACTGTGTTTCCATGTGCTTTTAAGAGTTCCAGTCTTTTTCTGGGCAAACCTTTATTTTTATTGTTAGTACAGCACACTCCCGATTATCCGCCTACGGTTTCTCTGGGTAGCGGATTATCCATGCATTATTGTCACTCTTGCTCATTTTTTTATGCTACACATTAAAAATAAAATTGGACGCAAAATCATCGCAATTACTGCATTATGGCGAGGATACTCCGGGCTTATTATTTCCGCTAGAATCCCCTATTTAAAACGGAAGCGATCGCGCGCTAGCTGCATCGACGGGACCACCGTGTTCCTATTTTCCAAGCCTCGCAATGAACGACCGTGCTCCGTGATCACGGGTACTCCTTTACCGACCTTGGGATACAAGTCCCGCAGCAGTTGCAACCTGGGAAACTTGTGCGAGACGCAACTAACATAAGTGGCGTGGTGCCTGAAAGTAGTTTCCGACGTCGAGTAATGGTTTTGAAGCATTCGTTCAAACCACTTTACTGCATCCGTGATCACACAGCCACGGATGTGTGGTTTTCGAAACCAGGCCTTATATAGAGCATTAATAATGCAAGCACAACAATCTTATCGCCGCTAAAAAGATCGCGAACTGGCGAAGAAAGCTCTCATTGAGTCCGGGAAGAACTCTTAAATAACAGAATACCTGCATACATAATATTATATTGTTCTTTTACGTAAATTATTAACATTACCAGACATTTCAGTAAACTTTTGGGTTATCCGTGTTTTCCGATTATTCGTGCCGTCTCTCCCCATCATTAGCCCGGATAATCGGGAGTGTACTATACATGAAGTCATTTTCTTTTTATGCATGGGCTAATAATTCTCATGTACTGACAAAACTAGCTAGTGGTGCTCATTTAAATACAATGGGTCGCAAAGAGATAAATATGGATTAATTTATTATGAAACATCTGTTTTACTGTTTTATAGCATGTTAAAATAGAATTGTTTCTTAAGCAATTTTTCGTAATAAGCAATCGAGATATTAGTAATGGTCCAAGTCTGACCTGAATGGAAAGAGCACTAGAGAGCTCTGCTAATGTTATATGCACAGGAAGAACTGAAACCCTGAAATACATTTACTCTATCATGTAACTTTCCACGTAAACATGAAACCCAAACACCTCACTTCTTCTTGGTGTTCTACTCATCTAAATAAACAAGAACAGATACCTACCGATATAATATCCTAGAAGCAGGAAAAATTCAGCTACAGTAGACTCTCGTTATTACGAATTTCAACGGCCCGATAGTCCGGAGGTTCGTAATAACGAAGTTCGTATGAACGTTTCTTTTGGGAATCGTCAGAAAAAACCGTATGTGATAAATGCGATTAAATTACGCGGAAATATATATAAACAGGAAAAATCTTTTCAGTTTCGGCATGCGGCATGACGTAATCGAGGTTTGATATCCTCCCGAGTACAGTAATTCCGATTTGCGAACTAGATGCGTTCCAAGACCTTGCTCTTAAGTTGATAAACCTACCACCGAGAGTTGTCCGATGACATGCAGAATAGTCTACGTCGGGGCAGCGTTGCCAGGTGAGAAAGTGAAACGGCTACAAGGGTCTCCGTGAAGAATGGAGACGGAAAGGACGAGTGTGAAGGACCCAGTGGAAGAATTACTTGTTTTGGAGATTCGAAGGAAGGGCATGTTTTTTGGATCAGGCTTATTTCGCTGCTCTGTATGCATTTGACAACGTTGTACGACTAGGCATGTGTGAGGTGCGTTTGGGGGACAGCGATTGGCTGCAAACCGTGCTGGCGAAGGGTTATCTGCACCTCCTATTGTGCCATCATCGGACCGGTGGTACTGTATGCAAGGCATCGAGGAGTACGGTTATCATGCAGAATCCAACACTTCACGTGCGCTTACGATTGTGACGAATTGATCTAGCTGGGCGTGCAACGCAGCCGGAGCCGAAAACAATCGCTCTCCGCGGCCAGGAACAACGGGCAAAACGCTGAACAGTTTCTTACTTCACACCGGAATGAATGATACTTTGTTCAGATTATGCCCAGAGTACGATTTCCTCTACGCCGCACGGCGTAACAACGGCGAAGTCAAAAGGCGCCAAATTCGAAATTTTTGAATGCTGCCATCTCTGCAAGTTCGTAAATCGAATGTGCGTAGGAAGAGAACTAACTGTACATAAAATTTACGAGCTGTGAGTCTGTCACCATGATTCCCAAGGAATGAAGCTTGTTTTATGAAGTTGCGCGAATGGTGAAGAAATAACCATAAATGACGCTCTCGGTCACAGTACATGAGGACAACTTAAACGTGGCGTGATTATTAAAACTTATAGTAGTGAATATCCATCTAAATGCCATAGCTTAAGCGTGGAACTTCGTAGTAAAGTTCATTTTGTAACCGCCAGGACCGGGACTGAGGTTCATAATTTCGTAAAAACGAAACTTTTGTAATAACGTTTCTTTTCCTACAGCTTGGATAGACCTTTTCGTCAGAACCAACGATTTGCTTCGAAAAAACGAGAACTTCTTAATAACGTTGTTCGTATTAACGAGGGTCTATTGTTATATACCAGTTTTCCAACCACAATTGTATTCCATACAAGGAATTTATAGAAAAACTTATTCTTCTATGTATAGAAAATTCAGTAAAATGGTAAAAAAAAGCTCATATTGATGACTTCCTATGATCAATTGAGTAAGTTGAAGTTATAGTTATCAAGTAAGAGTAATAAATGGGCTATGTGCTTTAGAAATTTTCCTCATGCCAACTCTAATACCATATATATGTTTGTGGAAACATTTCACCACATTCTGAAAACCCATTACCTTAACTGGAATGTTGAGAGGAGATTAGATGAACTTGTAACAATTATTTTCAGAATGCAAAAAACAGCATACCTGTCTCTAAAGTACAATAGGATGATTGAATAGCCACCTCTTGGATTTGCAAACGTAAATTGTTTACGCCATTACAAAGGCATCAAAATCCCTGATGAAAATATAATGGTAGTGACTAAAGGCTATAGTGTTGGAATGTTAGAGCCCAGTCTGATCCTTTAGTCTTTGTGCTTTGTCAAGTTGGCCAATGGTGATTGTAGCCTTCCAGAGTTGTGCTTCGTAAAATGCTGTAGGTTATCTTGTGCGGGTCTTTGTTCACACATATGCAGTGACAAACATTCAATATGAAAGCACGTTCATAAAGTTCACTCTTTTCAAGTTCGAAATCATCATACTTCATGTGCCCCTGCCTTTGAAGCTGAAAGTACAGCGAAATTGGACCTTTGCTCATCATCATTTTCCAATAATGATCAATCTAAAGAACAGTAACTCCATTCTATAGAAATGAGTTTGAAGCAAATAACATCATTAATCAATCAAAAAAAGTCAGAGCCTCTCCTTCTCCATGTTCTTAACACTTTAAAATTACTGCTCGAGGAATGGGATGCAATTGAGCATACCACAGAACCTCCTAAACTACAGCATGCAAGAGTACCCCCTAACTCTAAACTAACAACTCAGTACAGGTTGCACCAAACCTCAAAGGATCACAAACCCACCAAGCACTACTTCCAGAGGCCTAGCCGAGAACAACAAGAGTCCATTAAAGAGTCATTAATAAATAATGAGTGTTGCTCTTTCACAGATCAAATTTCTTCTAACAGTATTCTTCTGAAAACTGTTTGCAGGAGTGGCCATTATACAGTCAATTCTGTGCATCTAAATCACTTGATTATTTTATAAGTCATTTAGAAGTTGAGCAATTAGCCTGTGTATCACCAGATTTTCAAAGAGGCTGGCTGTATGATACTGTAATCGCAGTTTTTCTAACAATTGTAAGCTTATCTATATCTACGGCTAGAATTATAGATCCTGCAGTTTGTAGTTAGCAATATGAAATTAAAGAAGGTATTATGTATCTCTTTTTCAGAAAATTACCTTCACAGATGTAACTAAGCTAATTATTCCATTTCATCCATTGAATTCACATAGGCTTCTCCTATAGTAGTTAGGCTTAATGAAAAAGAAATTGATTTTTATGACCCTTACAGTGATAGCATTAAGCATCTGTATAAATACAATATTGCTCGGTGGGTTATATTCCATGCTCATAAATGTGGTGGTCAGATTGCAGACTGGAAGACATTTCACCCAAAACATCTGTTGCAAATTGATGGCCTTAACTGTGGGGTTTACATATCAAGGTTTGCTGAGCAAGATCTGAAAGGACAACCAGTCGATCATCCTTACGATCCCATTGCCTACAGGAAGTTAATGTTCAACATAATCACTGGGAGAAGCCACTGAAAACCATGCTTGCAGGCTACCCAATTGCCAGAGGTTAAAGGAATATTTGTGTCTTCAATAGCTGCACCTTTTCATTCTTCTTTCCTATTTCATTTTCCTGTGTGCCTTAAATATTTTGCATGACATTTTTTCAGATCTTGAGACGACTTGCATCACATGCATCTTCTACTTACTTCTTCCTACTATCTTTTCAAATTTGATGGAGCATACTTCCTAGTTCAGAAATATAGCATTTGTATCATTTTATGTGCTAGTCATATTTTATTTTTTGTATTGGAAGGTATGCCAAGATAGACAATTTTTATTTGATTATTCTAGTCATTGCCATGCATAACACCTTAAGTCTTCCACAAGGTCATGACTTTTATTTAGCTTTATCTATAAGGAAGTGCTAAGGTGCTTTCTATAAAACTGCAATATTTTAAGTCCTGACATTTGATGTCTTGTACATTACAGCTTGCTAAGAGAGAAAATTTTTGTCCAGTCGTTCTGTAAACAGCATGATAAGAAATGAATATGTCAAGCAGAGTTGCATAGCCATTTCTAATCATATGCAGCATGTCTATAACCATTCAATAACAACTGGCTCTTATATATCCTTGATAAATAATGTACATATATTTCTATTTTCCCAAGTCTTGAAGGCTCAACATGTTAAGAGAATGGGCAAAGAATTTATTTATCTTCAGTTAAGAAGGATTTGGTGCTTTCCCGGCGAATGCTGATGATGAAATCTTCACGGGAAATCAGCCGGGTAATGATGGTCATCTTCGGTTACATTATTTTTTACGTGAGAGCTACACCTATATTGTAAATATGTAGATAAGCAGTTTACATGTCCCTTTCCAAGGACTACTACCTTGTCATGGTGGAAGGGCTTGTGTGTTCCGTGAAATCTGCACAATATTGGCAATGATAAATTTTTCTCATTGTCATGTAAATTCACACTAATAATTTACAAGGGTAGGAACCAGACTAAAGGTAGTCAAATCCAGATAAAATCAGCAAAGGTGATATCAAAAGCAGTCTTATCAACAGTACCAAAATGGATAGCTGTTGAGTGTTACTTTCATGTACTTAATATTTAAGCTACAAATAGATATTTTTCTGAAAATAGGCTATGTATTTTTGGAAAGTGTCTCTGAAAATAATTTTTTGAAATGAAAATTGTTCTGTGAAAGTATTCTTGCCTCATTTCAATGCCAAAAGAAAAACAGCTAATTTTCTTTTTAACTAAAAATTTCTTTGTCAGCAAAAACATAAGTCCATCACCTGGCCCGGATGATTGATGTCAGTCCCCTTATGTTAATATTATAAAAAATGTTTACCTGTTTATTAGTCACTATTGAATTTTTACCCCATAATTATGAAAATACAGATAAATGCCACATAAGAAAATAGGGTTGTTCAAGCCTATCAGAACGGTCTAAAAAAACGAATGTATATCACTTCTGATGTAATTTAATTTTGATTGGGATGAATGACAGATGCGTTGAAAAAGTAATGATGGAATTATTAGCAATCAAAATTCGAACAATTTTAAACGCCGCCAAAAACGGTCGGCCATCTTGAAATAGAGGTGATGACGAAACAAGCCTGTACGGCTGGCCTGTACCCTCGATGCCAAGCTGAGCACTCTGCATGCCGACTGGACATTTGCCAAGGTTATTCCTTATTTTGAAATGGCCTATGTTGTGCATGAAGCTTCCGGATGGATCAAGGCGACATAAAATCCATTATTCAAGTTAGGCAGGCAACGTATGTAATGTAATTGTTGACAGGAATTGAAAGTTTTGTATAGCTGCATTTGCAAGGAAACTACCTACGTGCAGTGAACTTTCATTTTGCCGCTAGTGCAAGTGAACAAAATTTGTGCCCTTAATGTACCCCTGAGTGAATTGATTGCATATAGACGATGAAGTAAAGAGTGAAGCGACAAGTGAAGTGAGTTGTGAATGTAACATCTTCGACGAAATTATTTATTTTTTCCATGCTGGTTCAATCAACCCTATACATTTCGATCTAAGGTATCTAACTATTGCGAAGGATATGTTTCATATTTGAGCTAGTTGTACTTAGAGGATACATCGAACGTATATTAATTTTCATTCGTTTGTTCGCCTCTAAGTTCTGTTTGATTTTATTACCTATTGCCAATTCATTTGGAGCATTCGTCAGTGTTTACATTTCACGAAATTCGTTGCGCTGTTGTTTGTTTTGGTCATATTTTGGTTACGGTAATAGTGAAAGTGAAATTCGAAGTTTTTTGATGTTACAGTAACTGGTTTAGCTAGTTTAATAATTTGTTTCAGCCTATTCATTTCATTGTCTTCGTAATGTCAATGTAAAATAACGTAAACTGATTCTAAGTCGTTAGTGATGAGTGGTAAGTGAGGTGTGGACATCCGAACTTCAAGGAGTGCAAATTCTTTTGTGTGTGCAGAGTGATTGGAAAACCGATTGTCATGTTTTATTAGTGTTACATAATAGTGTTTTATATTTATTGTGAGCCAAGTTTTTTATTGAATCAGTTGATTTGGAATATACTGATTATACGTATCAAAAAGACAGCTCGTGAAATGTGTGCGTTGTAGTGCCATTTGTGATATGATGAGCAATAAATATGTACAAGTAAGGGTAATTTTGCTTATTATTACTCTTATTAAAGGATAAATTTGGATTTTCTTTAAACACTGATCTGGCGGCAGACGCTGGAGATCTTTAAAAAAAAGTAGAATAACCCTGCTGAGCCACTTCAAACACTGCAGTAGGGCATCTACAGGCTTGTGACGTCACACACCAATTCAAGATGGAAGTAGGGCTTTTTGGCGTAACGTAAAATTTGTCACTGTTTAAAGCCTTCTCTAAACATGTACAATGAAGAAAATAGCATAATATTATTGTCATTGCTCCTTCTGAAGCACGATCTTTCGATTTCTTAAATAAAAAAAATATGGTGAACAACCCTATTGTTCATCAGAAATGTTACCCCATGTTCACATCGAATATTTACACTGATACATTCCTCAAACATTATTGCCCATAGTTAGATGACATCAAAACCAAACCACTTTATCATTTTGAGACGTATTCTAGTCACCAAATAATGTAAAAGTCCAATTAATAACGGGATTAAGATGTTCATCAAAAATGTTAACCCAAACGTTATGAAACCAAAATAACTCCCATTGCTTTAATTTACATCAAATCAGCGTTCTAGTTGAAATATAACAAGAAAAGTTTACCTTTTTATTATTCACTATTGAATTTTTACCCCACAATGATGAAAATAGAGATAAATGCCTCGTAAGCAAAATGTTCATCAGAAATGTTACCCCAAGTTCACATAGAATATTTACACTGATACATTCCTCTAACATGATTTCCCATAGGAAGATGACATCAAAACAAAACCACTTTATCATTTTGAGACATATTCTAGTCATTAAATTATGTAAAAGGCCTATTAATACCGACATTTAGATGTACACCAAAAATGTTAACCCAAACTTTATGAAACCAAAGTAACTCCCATTGCTTTAATTTACATCAAATCAGCGTTCTGGTTGTATAATAACACGATATGTTTACCTATTTATTATTCACTATTGAATTTTTACTCCACAACGATGAAAATAGAGATAAATGACTCGTAAGCAAAATGTTCATCAGAAATGTTACCCCAAGTTCACATCGAATGTTTACACTGATATATTCCTCAAACATTAATGCCCATAGTTAGATGACATCAAAACATAACCACTTAATGATTTAGAGACAAATACTATTCACGAAATAATGTAAAAGGCCAATTAATAACGGGATTAAGATGTTCATCAAAAATGTTAACCCAAACGTTATGAAACCAAAATAACTCCCATTGCTTTAATTTACATCAAATCAGCGTTCTAGTTGAAATATAACAAGAAAAGTTTACCTTTTTATTATTCACTATTGAATTTTTACCCCACAATGATGAAAATAGGGATAAATGCCTCGTAAGCAAAATGTTCATCAGAAATGTTACCCCAAGTTCACATCGAATATTTACACTGATACATTCCTCTAACATGATTTCCCATAGTAAGATGACATCAAAACAAAACCACTTTATCATTTTGAGACATATTCTAGTCATTAAATTATGTAAAAGGCCTATTAATACCGGCATTAAGATGTTCACCAAAAATGTTAACCTAAACGTTATGAAACCAAAATCACTCCCGGGGCCTAATTGTGCATCAAATAATAATATAATAACGGTTTCCAATTGATTTGTACTTTTCTATGCGCCTCGAGCCTTAAAATTCGCCTTTGTTTACATTTTCAAATAATATTCCGCTTTCGGCCATCTTGAATTTAGATGTACGTCCACATGTATACCAAACCTCCATTCGGAACGATTCCACACTCAGCCTTTCTGCGCATGCGCACCAGAAAAACAATCGTGAAACGTATAACCATGAATATTGCAGAAATGGATCGTTTAAATATATAGGGGAGTTGTCCATCACTGCGCGTTGAAATAGCTTCATAAAAGTCGCCAGTCGCGTCGCTATAACGTACAAAGCGATCCGAGTTTCACGGAAAAATAAAGAATAATTAGGGGCGTTAGCGGAAATTTATAAACATAATGATGTAATCTATCAAATTAAAACTTTTAAATCCTATTCCTCTCAATTACAAACACTGTACTGCAAAATATAGGATAAAATGGATCGCATTGCACGCATCATCTCGCCGCGGACATTTTTGAAAACCGATTAATATGCGACCGAATTAGCAGCAGAAATCAGCCAGCCTGGGTCTGTATTGGGTCTCCAGTATGGTCCTCACCTACTATTTTCAAATATTACGACGGGTAGCTATATATTCACCGTGGTATTATTATTTATTTACAGCGACATATTTAATGAATTGTTTTCAGATTTAAAAACAAATTCAATTTGTCTGAATATTATGCTATGCAAAATTAGTAGTCCACTATAATTTATTATGAAATATAATTACTCTTTATACGTACAGTATTCTTAAACGAAGCTAAATTCGTCAGATTGCCGAAGATTTTTTAACTCCTCCATTGCATGCAACTAATTCATTAAGAATTTCATACTTATTAAAACATATAGTGGTGAGAGTGAAGGATTCATTTTTATTCAATTTTAAAATTCCAATACCTCAAGATCTTTCATTTCACTGATATTGTCAAAATTCTTTACGTTTCAAAGTGTACTGATTACTCCGTGAAAAAAGATTTTATTAAAGAACGTTCAACGAAGGGAGTGTTTACCCCTATGAAAAAATTGTATAAACCTGTTTCAAAATGTTATACAATTTATACAATTGCCATGGCTTATACAATTTTTTCATAGGGGTATTTTCTTCCATCTCACTAAAGTACATGCCGCATATACCCAGTCAACACAACAATTATGGCCACAGTATGGCCGAACTGTGGTTTACCGGGTTTACCTGTGGCAACTATGGCTATGGCTAGCCACAGCTTGCCATACTATGGCCAGACTGTGGTTGTCATGCGGCAAGCCATAGTGTGGCTTGCCATACACATATGCAACTATGGCCACACTTTGGAAAGCCACAACTGCCACAGATGATAAAGTTTGTTTACGGTTGCTATAGATGCAGACTTGTTGATGAGTTATCAAAATGAGAGTTGGCTGATTTCATTGATATAAAGAAAGTGTGTTAAAGAAAGAATAATATGTATTTATTTCAAGAGAAAAGGCTTCCACATTATTTATTGATTTAATCTATTTCAGCGTCTTTCCGTGAGTACTGTGATGTTGAAATGTGGAGAGGATTAGATAGACTACCGTAAATGTTGTAATGACTAAATATGTGATTTTACCTGTTACAGATTGGTCCATAAGCCTAGCCAAAATAACTTGAGGTGGATGTGTAACATGTTATTGTCTCAAATCCAAGGCAATATTGTAATACTAGCTTATCTGTTCTATTGTAATACTATTTATGTTATCCTACTCCACGTACTAATATCTACCAGAAATCATTTCTGATAACGGGATCAAAATTCTGGAATTCTCTCCCTGAGGATCTTAGACAGAGGGGCTCCATCCATGCTTTTAAAATTAAATTGTACATGGATTTACTCAGTGGAGAGCTAAAATAAACTCCCACGAAAATACAGCCTATTATGTATCATTATTATGTACTATTGCCCAATATTCCGTCTGCCTATGATGTCAAATTTCAATCCTTGTTACGTGTTATTTCTTTTTTTTATAGATGCGTATCAAACAACTTTACTTGACATTTTTCATGAACTTTTGCTTTGATGAGCCATTTTTTGTAAATTGTGTTTTTTGCTCCAAGGGTTTTTTCCCAGAGCATAATAAATATCTATTCTATTCTATCTGCAATGTTGTTATGTTTTTTTAGTGGCTAACCTAGGCGATCATTAATGGTTATATTATGTTATTCATGGTTAATTTACTGCAATAATAAAGTACTTACAAACATCATTTACTGAGTAGGAACTTTTATTTGCATTTACCTTTCTGATACTCTATATCGCAAAGTGCTACTTGGGGTATGGGGTGCCAACCAGAGGGCATTTTATCGTATTTATTATTTAAATTGATGGTAAATTAAAATTTTTGGTTCGCATCTAATTTTCCAAAAAATCATTATTTTTACATTGATGGGCATAGCTAGGATTGAAGGAGGCATAATAATACTATTAAAAATGAATTATTATATGTATAAATATTAATATATTAGTGGTGGAGCATTGTGGCTAGCCAAAATGTGGCCATAGTGTGGCTATCCACACTAAAGCCACATTATGGCTAGCCACACTGTGGCCACAGTGTGGCCGGGGGTCAAAACCATAATGGCAACCCACTATGGCCACAATGCCTTGCCACAGTGTGGCCACAGTATGGCCACACTGTGGCCATAATTGTTGTGTTGACTGGGTACCTACCTGTCAAATCAATGAAGAGTTAATTTTTATCACCCACCTGTATATTAGCGTTATAATCATAATCTAACGATAATTCAAGGCCCTTCGTGGATAGCATCGCAACGCTCTCACACCGAATTCAAATCGTTCTTATATATTGAACGATTTGGATATGAATCTTCCATCAAATCTTTCATTTTGAACCATCCGAATGGAAAACGTAGATTAATTAATCTACGTAGATTAATTAATTTAAATTAATTCTTTGTTGTGTAATCTACAGTTTTACACTACAAGCTGGGGCGCAGCTAAGAATTAAGGCTAGGGGGATTTTAGGAGCAACTAATACTTACGGGTATGCAGGTAATGCATATCCGCCAGGATAAGCAGGAGTTGTGGGGCCCCTCCTTCAGAAAAATGTTAAGAATAATGGTTCAAAATGGCGAGTTTTACGGCTTTCTGAGGGGTATTTGATTAATCCTAACACTATTCTATTAGTGATACTTATCCAATTAAGTAAAATGGATTATGCTTAAAAATTTATTTGAGCTCTGGGGGGGGGGTGTTTATTCCCCAAACTTCCCCCCTCGCTGCGCCACTGACTACAAGGGCTGGGGTTGGTTAGCTACCTTTAGTTAGTTAGTTTCATGTGTACTGTTCATTGTTATTATTTACATTGTTGAAAGAAACCTTTACCTGAAAGACCCAGGTTCTTTCATTTTCATCATCATTGATTACAATCAATGCATATGAGATAAAGCAAGATTCATGAAAGATCCTTATTGAGTTTCCCTGACTTTTCCAGTTCGACTTAACCCTGATGACGATGCAGTGGTGGATACATATGGGGGGTGCGCGGTGCTGACCGTATTGCCTAACATTGGAGAACAACAACTGTAACTCTTTTTTATATCATAAGAATAGTATTGTCTTGTGTATGCGTATAATCAGTTTGAATAAAACTATCTTAAACTTTGCATGCATGTAACTTGATTATTTTTCATTATGATAAAAGTATAGGTAGCTCTAAATATAGTATCTTTTGCCTTCTTGAGTTTTTTCTGTATCAGTGACTGTGACGATGAGGAAATTTCTGTTTCTGAGAGAGCTGTTTAAGACCAATTTTTCTCATTGAAACGTTGGTATTACACAGCTACACTGCCCGGCACATAACCTAAGAAGATTTCATCAATTCAAGAATAATGCTGTTTAATTTGAAATCTAGGAACAACGTGTGCACCAAGTTCTTTCGCCTACAGTCTAAAGGCAGTAATGGATACAGAAAAAACTCAACGGGGGTGCAAAAGATATCTTGAGCAACCTTTACTTTTTATGTAATGAAAAATAATCAAGTCTACTATGAAAAAAAGCAATCGTTGAAAAATTTTACGGTTCCCAAAAAAAATCTTAAATTCCAATGGTGTGGTTTTATTTATAGAAACTCAAGTTGTGTGTGAATGAGTGAGTGCGAAGGCTTACCAGTTGAGAGACTGTGCTTGGTCACTGCAGTCCTTTTCCATTTTGCAAACCATTATGCAGTATATTCCGGGACAGTGTAAAACGAATAAGTGAAACTCGTTACGGCCTTTGGAGCATTTTATTTAGCATTTACCTGTCAAGACCATCAAGCTAATTACCTCATGTTCAGCATCGACATTTGTGTTGGTCCAAAAGTCTTGCCGACATACGACACTCTCCACTTTACTCCTTGCTATCCTCAGGGGCGCCGACTTACAAAAAATATTGGGGGGCCCAAACCGGGGATCTTTCCCCGGGAAATTTAACAAGCACTGAGTTTTAAGTTTTTTAAGCATTTTAGATGAGTCATATGATCAACACTAGAACACTGAGAACTATAATCTCGATATCTGGACACTCCGGGAAAAATCGACAAACCTGACACTTTTGTCCTCATATCCATAACGAATTATTGAGGAGGCTCGGGCCCCCTCAAGCCCCATGGAGTCGGCGCCACTGGCTATCCTCAACATTCTAAGATTGAAGTGAAAACTGACCTTGACCTCATTGGTTATTATGATACTTTGTAATCACATATCCATCCCTATACTTGACAAAAAATTTTGTGGGACTGCTGCCAACTTCAAAATAGCAAAACGTCAATTTATCCATGCAGATAATATTGTGGTTCTATGGCATTACCATCATTTTCACCTTATTGGTGAGTCTCCCACAACCAGTTAAGTAAAAAAATTATCGTCACCATTATCATTATAGCCATGCATCCAGAGAAACTCAGGTGGATAATTGATCCATTTGCTGCGAAATTTTAGTGTTACATATTGAACACAAGCAGGGATGCCGACTTACAAAAAATATTGGGGGGGCCCAAACTGGGGATCTTGCCCCAGGAAATTTTATAAGTAGTGAGTTTTAAGGTTTTTAAGCATTTTAGAAGAGTCGTATGATCAACATTAGAACCCTGAGAACTATAATCTCGATATCTGGACAATCCGGGGAAAATCGACAAACCTGACACATTTTTTCCTCACACCCATAACGAATTTTTGAGGGGGCTCGGGCCCCTGCAAGCCCCATGGAGTTGGCGCCCCTGAACACAAGTATTTATAATGATTACAGCAAGGTTGCCCAGCTAGCATATTATAAGTCAGTGAGATAAGGAGAAAGGAAGAAATAAGGAAGGCGCTAAAGCCTGTTGTGGGTTTCTTACGGCCAAGCCGACAAACATCCAGAGTAATGCCAAAATGGTGGCCAAACTTCCAGCACTTCCGTAGATGTTGTTATTATTCCATCGTTTTAGAGTATTCATTAAGGCGTTTATGTTTAAGAATAATGTTTTTATTGCTGGCACCTTTATATTATGAGTAGAAATAACATCATACAGCCAGGGGCGGATCCAGGATTTCTTTCTGGGGGGGCACAAGCAAGGCCGTATCCAGGATTTTGTTCTGGGAGGGACAAGGATACCTCGTAATACAAAACGAATGCAATGATAATGGGACCGTATTAAGATATTGCATATTTTTTAAGGGTCTCGATGGTTCGTTTCCTCTTCTTGGGATCAGCGTTCCCCGAAACGCATGTGCTATGTCTATCCTACTGTGTGTGTGATTGTGACCATCTTTAATTCCATTTCTTCTTCTGTGTGCATTGAATTCTTCGTTCGTGGCAGGACCTATGCCCAGAGCCATCTCTTGGCCAAATCATAGGGCTAGACCTTGGGGGATTTGGTTGTATAAACCCCCGTCTAAAACACTGGAGATTAGATTAGCCTGGATAGCTCGGTGGTCTGAGCATCTGCCCGGAAAGCAGAAGGTCCGTGGTTCCATTCCCGGTTCAGGTGAACTTTTTTCCATGTGTTTTCGGCCTTCATTCCATCTCCACGACACAGTGTGTCATCGTCCTGCATTTATGTTTCTGTCTCTTTATATATATATATATATATATATACATTGTACAATGTATATATATATATAGATATATTTTATTTGTATGTTTGCGCTTAAGGCGCCGTGTGAATGAATGAAGTAGTGTATCGGCCATATTGGCTTATTTCACTTGGGCTCTGCGTGCCCCGAAACGCATGTTCCTGTCTCTTTCCTGCTATCGTGTGAGTGTGTATCTTTCCTTTCATCCTTGTGTCCTCGTCCATTCCTTCCGTTGGTGAGTGGTGAGCTGCCCCAGTGCCATCTATTGGTTACTCTTGTGGGCCATAGCAAAGGGAGTTTTCTGTGTATAAACCCCCGCCGAAATCATGGTAAATCTAAGCGTCCTGGTAGCGCAACTGGTAGAGCACCTGGCCGGCAACCAGGAGGTTCTGGGTTCGAGTCCCAGTCAGGCCGCATTTTTACCCTCTGATTTCTGGCTTTTTTCCATCTACCACAGCACCGTTGTCCTCGTCCATTTTCTATTCCATGTTCCTATCCCTTTCTTTCCTTACCTGTGAATTTATTTGTATGTTTGCGCTTAAGGCGCCGTGTGAATGAATGAAGTAGTATATATATATATATATATATATATATATATATATATATATATATATATATATATATATATATATATATATATATATATATATAAATGTGACCGATCGAGGCGAACGAACAAAAATTGTACTACTAAAAACATAGACACACGTAAAAAAGGGACACTCACAAATAAACGTTCAGACGTTTCAGCGGATTGATCCGCTATCCTCAGTGCTGAAGGTGAACTGCTGCAGGCCGGGTAAGTTCCTCCAGTCGCCCTCCTTGGTGAGGTAGTGGGGGTGGAAGAAGGGGAAGGGGAGAGGGGGGGAAAGGGAGGGTAGGGTTTGTTTCGGCTTTTAATGGGCGATGTTTAGCCCGGGCGTTTCAAACGCCTTTTCAACCCAGATGTGGGCCATCTCCCTCGTCCTCACCTCGATGATAGTTGCCCTCTCTGGCAAAACTTCAATGAAGGTTAGGGAAAAACATTGGTCGAAGGTACTGTTGTGTGAGGAAGTGTGAATGGGGATGGGTTCATGAAAGGGGGGAGTTTTGCAGGAGTGCCTGTGGTTATTCATACGGATGGATATGGGCGTGGTGCATTCTCCTATGTAGTACGCGGGGCAAAAATTACAAAATAGCCGGTATACAACGTTGAAGGAGGTGCAAGATGGTGTGGAGGAGGATCTATTGATGACAGGTGAAGTGGTGGGGCGTAGCAGGGGGCAGCACTTGCAGCGGGGGCGGTTGCATGGAGTCAGGGAGGAAGGTGGGGGCAGAGCGTGCCGTAGGAGGGGGCGGGTGGATTTTAAAATATTACCTAAGTTGGGTGCTCTTCTGTAGGCAATGGAGGGGCAGGATGGAAGAAGAGCAGCCGTGATTTTGTTTTTGCTGATGATAGGGTACAGATCTTTTAATATTTTTTTAATTTTTTGAGAGCCCGGGAAGAATGTGGTGGTGAGATTCAGTTTCCTGTGGTTTTGTTCTTTTTTGGTGCGTGGGGTGTACTGTTCGGAGGGAGAGAGTATTTTCTTTTTAAGCAGGGGTTCTGGATACTTTCGTTTGAGGAGAGCATGATGGAGGTTCTGTGTGGCTCTTTGAAGAGATGGTGAATTGTTGCAGATGCGATGGGCACGGACTGATAGGGAGTAGGGGATTGCGTGTTTGGTGTGAGGTGGATGGCAACTGGTGTAGTGCAAGTATTGTTCATGGTTGGTGGGTTTTTTGTGGATGGAGGTGCTGAAGGTATTGTTTTCAAGGCGGATGTTTATGTCAAGGAAGGTGAGGGAGGAATCAGAAATTGATGAAGTGAAAGAAACGGATGAGGTGGAGTTGAGGGATGCAATGAAAGTGTCTAGCGAGTCACGCCCATGGGCCCATAGTAAAAAAATATCATCGATGAAGCGGACCCACAGGAGAGGCTTAAGGGTTTGGGAATTTAAATAAGAGTTTTCCAGGTGACCCATGTAGAGATTTGCGTAGGCTGGGGCCATTCTGGTTCCCATCGGGACTCCTCGCTTCTGTAGGTAGAAGGTGTCGTTAAAGTTGAAGGCGTTTTTGTTTAGAATCAGTTCAGCTAATTGGGTGATGAAGTTGGTGGAGGGAGAGTGAGGCTGAGGGCGTTGGGCAAGAAAATGGTTGAGGGCATTGAGGCCTTCGTGGTGGGGAATGGAAGTATAAAGTGAAACGACGTCAATTGTCGCCATTAGGAGATTGGTACCGGTAGGGATAGGGGTTGAGTTAAGTATGCTTAGGAAATGATAGGAGTCTTTTATGAAAGATGGGAGGGTGGTGACAAGAGGTTGCAAGTAGTGATCTAGAAGGGCTGATATTCTTTCGGTTGGGGAATTGCGGCTAGACACAATGGGACGGCCAGGGTTATTGGGTTTGTGTATTTTGGGGAGAAGATAGAATTGTGGAGTGTTGAAATCGGCAGGTGATAGAAGATTAATATCGGAGGGGCTTAGTCCTTCTGCGGGGCCGAAATTTTTAAGAAAGGAGAAGATTTCTTTTTGAAATTTCGGATTGGGATCATTGGGGAGGGGAGAATAGGAAGTCGGGTCGTTCAGTTGCCTTAAACCTTCCGCCACATATTTCTCTTTGTCGAGAACGACTACCGTTGAGCCTTTATCCGCTGAGGTTATGATGATGTCTTTGTTGGCGGAGAGATTTCTTAAGGCCTGAAATTCCAGGCGTGTGAGATTTTTAGGTGGGGTGAGAGAATGGAGGAAATTGTGATCACTGATTCTGTTGAGAAAAAGTTTGATGAATATCTCTACGGGATGGTTTGCATGGAGTGGTTTAGGCTCTCGTACAGACGGTGGGGCGAATTGAGCCAATGGGTGAAGAGTGTCGTGGTTGGAAGATGTATTTTGTTGAGACTGCCAGAATGCTTTCCATCGCAGGTTCCGGCAAAAATTCAGGGCGTCAGTCACAAGGCTCACGTGGTTAACTCTCGGCGTGGGTGAAAAAGATAATCCTTTGCTGAGGACTGCCCGCTCGTTGGCGTCGAGGACATGCGAGGAAAGGTTCACTACATTGTCTTGGGGGGAAGGGTTCGCAACATTGTCTCCCTCGTTCTCACTCTGAGTGTCTGGAGGCGGTCGCGGTGGGGGGCGAGGGTTGGGTGGTGCCGGAAAGTCCATTGGTGGGGGGGGGAGTTTGAGTATAGTGGCCAGGTCAGGTTTGTAAAGGAAGAGAGGCGGGGGAGTGGGTGGGGGTGGGGGTGTGAGACCAGTGAGGGGGAGGTGAAGACCGGCGCGAAGGCATGAAACACACAGATTCGACAATTTATGTAGATGTTTGGCGCGTCTACGGGCAAGATGTCGCCGGGCGGAAGAAAGAATTTGATTAAGCTCGGTTAGTAAATGTGGTTCGGACATTGCAATGATTTTTGTTAGGGATATGAGATTGCTGGTGTGTTTGTGGAGGAGGGATTGATAGTGGGATAATATGAAATTGGTGAACAGAAGAGATTGATGAAAGATTGATATGCGTAGATGGGGGTGCATACTAGGGGGAATACCTGTGAGAGGGAACTTGATGGTGAAGCCATTGGGGGGAATATTTAAGGATAAGCATGAGGTGAGAAACTCGGTGTGGCTGGTGTACTGGGCGATTTTGTGCGCGTTGGTACGAGCATGTTTGAGCCAAATATGGGTGGGTGAGGGATTGCACATTTGGAATAGTTAGGAAAGGAAAAAAGTAAGAAGGTGAAAGTGATTGAAAGGAGAGGAGGAACACTCACAAGAATGATGTCACAGCAGCTGGAAGCACTGATGAGACGACGAACACGAAGATGATAGAACTTGGGCTAAATAGCCGATATATAAAGTCTTGATGAAAGCGCACTAAGCGATAATATAAATGTGACCGATCGAGGCGAACGAACAAAAATTGTACTACTAAAAACATAGACACACGTAAAAAAGGGACACTCACAAATAAACGTTCAGACGTTTCAGCGGATTGATCCGCTACATTTATATTATCGCTTAGTGCGCTTTCATCAAGACTTTATATATATATATATATATATATATATATATAAAGCAGAAGGTCCGTGGTTCGATTCCCGGTTCAGGTGAACTTTTTTCCATGTGTTTTCGGCCTTCATTCCATCTCCACGCCACAGTGTGTCATCGTCTTGCATTTATGTTTCTATCTCTTTCTTTCAATTTCTATTATGTGTTATTATGATTGTATATTCGCCTGTGGCGACCTGTGTGAATGTGAATTTGAAATATATATATATATATATATATATATTGTAACCGGTGCATTCTGCCCGCTTACATAGTGGCGCATGAGACGGGAGTGCGAGATAAAGGAAGGCCGTTTTTTTTTCTTTTGATATGTGTCCGTGTGAATGTGTGCGTGAGTGTCATGAATCATTGAGTCCCCGTTTGATGTTTCCCTATTTTCCTCCCCACAATGTGTAATGCTCCTCCTTCCCCCCCCCCCCTCCATATGTGTGCGAGTCGAATTCTTAAGACGAAGAAGAACGTGGTTTCTCCCCCCCCCGTGTCCTTGGTGAAGTGACCGTCCAGCCCTAAGTGCATCATCCCATTATTTCCCCTGACCCCCCCTCCCCGGTGTTTCCTCCCCTCAATGGCTATATAACGTGGTGCACCGGAGGAAAAAGGGCTTACATGATTTTCTTTTTTGGCGATTCCGAACAAAGAAAAAAACGCTCCCAAGAGTAGGCGGAGTGTGGGGAGGCAGAGAAAAAAGTTGGTGGAGAGATCCCGAGAGAGAGAGAGAGAGAGAGGGTGCCCAACGTGAGTCGGAGTTGCAAGGTAGACTCGTGGTGCCGATGAAAGGATCTCCCAACTGTCGCAGAGAAGCCATCTCCCACTCGTGAACCTGCCGGAGTTGACGCAGAGCAGCATACGCCGCGGAACGGAATCGCCACGATCAGCAGATCGACAGCCCCGAAAATTCGACAAACTGTAAGAGAAAAGCCACGAAATCCCATCCCCCCCCCCCCAACCCACCCCCCCTCAAGGAACAGAAGAAAATTCCCACTTCACCAAGTCAAGAAGAGAATTCATTAAAAACATTTATAAAATTCCCCCGCACAAATAGAGAAGAGGACAGTACTTCCCCCTATTACCGTGTGAATTTCTGTGCAATATCTATTTCGTTGTTTCATATTTCCATCCCCCCCCCGTTTCTTGTTTTTTTTTATTTGTCCCCTTTTCTTGTGGTTTTTGTATGGGTTATGAATGTGAAAACGTGTAGCGTGATTTTTTTTTGGGTTTAGGTTAAGGACTGAAATTTTTCTGTTGTGCAGCATAGTGAATTATGCGTTGTATTTCATTGAATTCAAGGAGAAGAGGTTAATTGTTACTTTTGCCATTGATTTGCTTGTATTTGTAAATGATCATATTTAAACTCATTAAATTTATGTTGAGCGAACTACGCAGTCGAACGGCTTTCTTTATCCGAACGCTCCTGTCTCAGGTCTCATCACCCCTAAACTTCCCCTCCTACCCTTTCCCAAAATCCCATTCCCTCGCCCCAGGTGCACGGAATATCCCCGCTACACCTCTGACCACCCCTTTTGCCCTCCAATCTCCCCCTCCCCGAATGTGCCCCGCACGGTGGGGTTACATCATTGGCGCCCGAACAGGGACCTGAGTGACTCAAGCGGAGTGATTAGTAAATTCGTTTCGTTTTGCATAGATCGCGGAGATTTCGTGGAACGATTTTTTTCTTAAATGTGTGAATCAGATTCCCAATTTTGTATGCGTCCCTTTCATTTCTGCTCATGTTCTTGTAGGGAGTCCGGATTTAATTTTGTTGGCCACCTTGTTAGATGGAGTGTGGGTTAATTGTGTTGCGGTGGTAGCCTTGACCGTGTTTTGCTTTAGCGTGATTTTCATGATTGTTACTCTTTCAGCGAAGTGCGAATTTCATTGTTATTTTTTCCTTGTGTATTTTGTTGTAATAATTACTCTCGTACGCGATGGAACCGGAAGGTAAGAGTTTTAGAGAATATCGCGAACCCCCTAGGTACGATGAGGACGGGTCAGACGCCAGTAGTGAGGTGAAAATCATTGACGTTTCTAACTGGGATGAGGAGCCGCAAGCGGAGGATAAAATAGAGCACAGTGGTGGAGGCACCGAGATAACCAGCCTAAATGAGTTATTTAAAAAACTTGATGAAAGGTTTGAAAGGGCTGAGGAAGCTAGGAGGGAAGATAAGAGAAAAGCTGAGGAAGCTAGGATGGAAGATAAGAGAAAAGCTGAGGAAGCTAGGAGGGAGGATATCAATAAATTTGAAAGACTAGAGGAGAAATTTGACGAGAGATTCGGAAGAGCTGAGGAAAGACTTGATGAGAGATTTGAAAAAGCGGAGCGAGCTAGAAAGGAGGATATCAAGAAATTTGAAAAACTAGAGGGGAAACTTGACGAGAAATTCGAACGAATAATGAAGGACATGAAAGAGCGTTTCGATACTGAGAAAGATGAAAGGGGGAAGCTAGGAGGGAAGTTGGAGGCAATTAATGGGAAGATTGAAGGAATTGGGGAGATAGTGGACGAACGCGTTCAGGAAGTAAAAAGGGAAGTAAACGAGAAGGTAGAGGTTGTAAGGGAGCAAGTTGTAATAATTTCCCGAGATGTACAGGAGGAGAAGGTCCACCACGAAAAAAGAATTAAAGATATTGCCGAAGAGGTAGCGGGGATCCGTCGTATGAAGGTGGGTGGTACGGGTTCTCCGACTAATTTTCCGAGTCCCCCGGCTAATTTACAATTCCGTGGCAAACCACATGAACACCCCATAGCATTTATGAGGGGAGTTGAAAACTATCATTCCGTTCACGCCATCCCGCCCGAGATACGATCGCGGTTTTTCTATCAGATGTTGGATGAAGGGGCAAAGGGATGGGCGGATACTATTTTTCCTTTTCCGGAGGAGATGGAAGTATTCAAACAATTATTTGTCGCGCGGTATTGGAGTAAAGAGCATCGGATAAATTATAAAATTAAAGTTATGTCGGGAATGTACAGGAGGACGCCGGGAAGTAGCATGCAAGAGTACGCGACTCGGAAAATCGCAGCAATCAAACTGTGTGAGCCGCCGGAGAATGAGGAGGAAATGGTGGCATTATTGGTAAGACATTTCCCACCATATGTTCAGGATTTGCTCCGTAGTTTGGAAGTTGCCACTTACGACAAGCTCTTAATTATGCTCGGACGATTCGACCAGTCCCAAAATCATTTAGGAAGGGCAGAAGAGACCCACCCTAACGTAAACGCGATAAGAAATCCGTCACGCAGGGGGTTTAGCTCGTGGCACCACGGTGGAAGCCGAGGAGGAGGGCAGACTCAAGCAGATAGACAGGAGGGAAATGAGAGAGAAGGGGGCGAAGAGAATCGGAATGAGGGTAATATGCCCCAATCTCTTATGGATTTTTCCTTTCCACCTCCGCGGGCGGAAAACTTACGGAGTTTGGGTCGAGCGACTTCCCCCACCCAAACCCGCCGAACATAAGAGTGGAAGTCCCCATTTTATCAACACTACGGGTAGGAAGGATCCCAGCCCACGAGTTGAATCATGAGGAGAAGGAGAGGCTCCATTTATGTCCAGAAATTAAAAGTATGCATCAAAAAGGTATCAGGGATATCTTCAACCGTTTTGAGAAAGCAAATTTAAGGTTAAATATAACAAAATCTAATTTCCTCGGGAAAGAAATCTATTTTTTGGGATACGTTATCGATACAAAGGGAACGAAGGCCAACCCAGACAAGGTGAAGGCGATAGTGGATTGCGAACGGCCGAAAAACGTTCGGAGCCTTCGTGCATTCCTTGGAATGAGCAACTATTACGCGCGCTGTTGTAAAAATTATGCTGATACAACCAGCCCAATGTTATTTTTTCCCATTGTACAGCGGACCATATGTCATTCGCCGTATCGTTGCCCCAAATGCTGTCGAGTTGGAAGGAGAAGACGGCGGATTGATAGGTCCGTACAATTTCGGGAATCTAATTCCGTACATGTCCGAGGTCTAATTTTTTCTCCTTTGCCAGACGCGTTCCCAAGGCGATGTTTTGTATTCCGCCTTTGTTATTGTGTGTTGCTCCGCCTGAGTAGGAGGGCGTTCCCCTCGCGAATCGCGATTTTTTTTTTTTGGGCGGATTGCCTGTATTTATTTTTTTCGTAAATACGTTCCCCGTATTTCCTCCTTTGAGAGGAGGGCATATGTAACCGGTGCATTCTGCCCGCTTACATAGTGGCGCATGAGACGGGAGTGCGAGGTAAAGGAAGGCCGTTTTTTTTTCTTTTGATATGTGTCCGTGTGAATGTGTGCGTGAGTGTCATGAATCATTGAGTCCCCGTTTGATGTTTCCCTATTTTCCTCCCCACAATGTGTAATGCTCTCCCTTCCCCCCCCCCCCTCCATATGTGTGCGAGTCGAATTCTTAAGACGAAGAAGAACGTGGTTTCTCCCCCCCCCCGTGTCCTTGGTGATGTGACCGTCCAGCCCTAAGTGCATCATCCCTTTATTTCCCCTGACCCCCCCTCCCCGGTGTTTCCTCCCCTCAATGGCTATATAACGTGGTGCACCGGAGGAAAAAGGGCTTAGATGATTTTCTTTTTTGGCGATTCCGAACAAAGAAAAAAACGCTCCCAAGAGTAGGCGGAGTGTGGGGAGGCAGAGAAAAAAGTTGGTGGAGAGATCCCGAGAGAGAGAGAGAGGGTGCCCAACGTGAGTCGGAGTTGCAAGGTAGACTCGTGGTGCCGATGAAAGGATCTCCCAACTGTCGCAGAGAAGCCATCTCCCACTCGTGAACCTGCCGGAGTTGGCGCAGAGCAGCATACGCCGCGGAACGGAATCGCCACGATCAGCAGATCGACAGCCCCGAAAATTCGACAAACTGTAAGAGAAAAAGCCACGAAATCCCATTTCCCCCCCCCCCCCTCAAGGAACAGAAGAAAATTCCCACTTCACCAAGTCAAGAAGAGAATTCATTAAAAACATTTATAAAATTCCCCCGCACAAATAGAGAAGAGGACAGTACTTCCCCCTATTACCGTGTGAATTTCTGTGCAATATCTATTTCGTTGTTTCATATTTCCATCCCCCCCCGTTTCTTGTTTTTTTTTATTTGTCCCCTTTTCTTGTGGTTTTTGTATGGGTTATGAATGTGAAAACGTGTAGCGTGATTTTTTTTTGGGTTTAGGTTAAGGACTGAAATTTTTCTGTTGTGCAGCATAGTGAATTATGCGTTGTATTTCATTGAATTCAAGGAGAAGAGGTTAATTGTTACTTTTGCCATTGATTTGCTTGTATTTGTAAATGATCATATTTAAACTCATTAAATTTATGTTGAGCGAACTACGCAGTCGAACGGCTTTCTTTATCCGAACGCTCCTGTCTCAGGTCTCATCACCCCTAAACTTCCCCTCCTACCCTTTCCCAAAATCCCATTCCCTCGCCCCAGGTGCACGGAATATCCCCGCTACACCTCTGACCACCCCTTTTGCCCTCCAATCTCCCCCTCCCCGAATGTGCCCCGCACGGTGGGGTTACAATATATATATATATATATATTTATATAAATGCCATGATAGGCCACAAAACACAGACACAAATAAAAAAGGACTCACACGTTAGTTTCTTTCAAATTTTCGACCTCTTAGGGTCTTCGTCGGGAGGGAGGCAAGAAGAGACTGAGGACGAGGACAGAGGATGCCTAAAGGCTGAGGAGATTAGGATAAGATAGGGGAAGGGAGAGGATGGAGAATGGGGGATAGGAGAAGGCTATGGAGATCAGTGGGCCCTGTTAAGGCCAGGCGGGTTGAATGCTTGGTGTAGCCAAATGGAAGACAATTCAAGCGTTTTTAATTCTAGCGGTGAGGCGGAGGGTGGGAGAGAGGCAAGTATTCCTATGTGAAAACAGTCATCAAATTCTAAATTATGGGAAAAGGCGTGGGTAGGGACAGGAAGCGAAGCAGATTGGGAAGTGGGTTTGCAAGAAGCTCGATGGTTGTTAATCCGTAGGTTGAGTGAGGTGGTGGTTAAACCAATGTAGAAGGCGGGGCAGGAATTACATAAAAGGATATAAATTACGTTACTGGTTGTACAGGTGGGGGATGGAGTGGAAGGAAGCGGAAAAGTGAGAAATTTGTTAGGAAGTGGCTGGGTAATGAGGATAGCACACGTTTTGCACCGGGGTCGTTGGCAAGGGATAGGTAAAGAGCTAGTACGGGTGGTGAACCTTGAGAGTGGTTTAGTCGTTTTGAGAATGGAAGATAGATTTGGCGGCCGACGGAAGGATAAGGATGGACAGCTAGAGAAGATTTTTCCAGTAGTGACATTGTTAGAAAGAATCGGAAAAAAGGCTTTTGATGATTCTGTTCAAAGCCTGCACGCCCGGGAAGTATGTGGTGGAAAGGGAGAGATGTGTGGTTTGTTTCTTGGTATGAATTTTGGGTTTGTAAGTATTGTGTAGGATTTTTCTTACGCAGAAGGTTCTCAGGATATCCTCTACGAAGAAGGGAGTGGTGAAGATTATTAAGAAAAATGTCCAAGGATTCGGGATTATTGCAAATTCTGTGGCCTCTTACTGAGAGAGAGTAAGGAAGGGATTGTTTAGTGTGTGAGGGGGTGACAGCTGTTGAAGTGAAGATATTGTTGTTTGTTAGTAGGTTTAATGTGGACTGAAGTGATGAAACTTTTATTTTCTAGGGAAATGGTAACATCGAGAAATGTTATTCGGGAAGGGGAATGGTTAGAGGTAAAAGATAGTTCGGAGAATTCATTGAGTGCTGAAATGAAAGAGCTCAGTGAGTCTTTTCCATGAGGCCAGAGAAGGAAGATATCATCTATATAGCGAAGCCAAAGTGACGGTTGAAGTGGGTAGGATGATAGGAAGGATTCTTCAAGGAGACCAAGAAATAAATTTGCGTATGAAGGGCTGAATCTGCTTCCCATGGCGCAACCTTTGATCTGCAAATAATGTTTATCGTTGAAGGAGAAGGCGTTTTTAGTGAGGATTAGGTGAGAGAGATCGATTAAAAAAGTCAGTGCTGGGTATCTGAGGTGTAGGTCGATTGTCAAGAAAGTGTCGAAGGGAGGCAAGGCCTTCTACATGAGGTATAGAGGTGTATAGTGAGGTCACGTCGATAGTGACCATAATGATGTCTTTATCAACCGGGAGAGAGGTGGAATGGAGGCGATTGAGGAAATGGTACGTATCTTTAATGTAGGAAGGAAGGGAGTGTACAAGAGGCTGAAGATAATAGTCAACAAAGGAAGAGATTCGTTCTGTGGGGGAATTTAAAGAGGAGACGATTGGGCGACCAGGATTGTTGGCCTTGTGAATTTTCGGTAGAATGTAGAAGTGAGGGGTTCGCGGATGGGGTGGAGATAATAAGGAAATGTCTCCACTAGAAAGGCCCTCTCTTGGTGCTTTCCTTTTTAAAAAGGATTGGATGTTTCGGTGAAAGGCAGGGTTGAGATCATGCGAGGTAGGTGTGTAGGAAGAGGTGTCAGAGAGTTGTCTTTGGGCTTCGGTTAGATAGTCGGTGGAGTTGAGCACAACAATAGTAGATCCTTTGTCTGAGGAAGTAACGACAATATCAGAATTTTTTCTCAGATTGCTCAGTGCTCTTTTTTCGGTAGTGGAGAGGTTTGTTGGAGGATGAAGAGAGTTAAGAAAAGCGGGGGTCCGAAACTTTGGAAAGAAGGAGATTGGTGAATATTTCTACAGGGTGATTGGCGGGAAGAGGTTTCGGTTCGTGAGGCGAAGGAGGTTTGAATTTGGCTAGAGAGGGATGAGAGCTTGGAGTTTGAACAGCGCCGGAGCCGTTGGAGAGGACTGAGCGTCCCAGAAGAATTTCCATTTCAAACCGTCGGCAAAACTTGATAGTGTCGCTTACGAGCATCACAGGATCGACTTTGGGTGTGGGCGAGAAAGATAATCCCTCTCTAGCACGGATATTTCGTCTGGAGTGAGGGAGTAGGAAGATAAGTTGACCACCGTATGCTCCGGAGACTGATTATCTCCAGAAGGGGGAGAGGAGGAGTGGGGGGGAGGAGATAAAACGCGCTGCGGGATCCTCTGTGGAGGAGGCCGGGAGGCTGTGGCAGGAGGGGGAGCAGGGAGGTTGAGAAGAAGTGCAAGGTCGGGTTTATAGAGGTGTAGAGGTGGGCTGGCAGATGGGGGATTTGCAATGATTAGTGGTAAAGATAGTCCGTTTTGAAAAAAGGAGTGGCAGAGGGAAGACAGTTTCTTCAGGGCTTTTTGACGCCTCATAGTGAGGGAATCATGAGCAGAAGTAAGAATTTTGTGGATAATTGAGAGTGATTGTGGGCTGCAGAGATTGATTATATTAATTAGAGATTCAATGTAAGATGTGTATTGAGAAACCAGGGTTTTGTATTGGAAAAGGACACAGTAGCACATGTTGAATGATAGTTGAAATTTAAGAGAATGGAAGAAGGAGTGAAGACTAGGAGGTAGCCCTGATAGGGGTAGCCTAATGGTGAGTCCATTGGGCACAATGCCTAAGGAAAGACAGGAGGATAAAAATTCAACGTGACAAGTATATTGAGCAAGTTTAAGTGAGTACTTTCTAATGTTGCGGATCCAAATGGCTACATGATCAAGGGCAGGCATTTCGGGAAAGTTGGGTCAGAACAGGGCAAAAGGTGAGAAAAAGGAAATTTTAGAATGGAGAAACAGTGGTGAAAGGAGGGATAGGACGACGAACAGTTGCTAGCAGCTGAAGACTCAGGAACTGGATGGTAATCACTGCAGTCGTTAAGCCGCTCGAGGACAGAAGTTCACACAGATTGATTGCATATAGCAACGTATATATGTTACTTATGAAAGACACCACAGGTGATATGAGTATAAATAAATGCCATGATAGGCCACAAAACACAGACACAAATAAAAAAGGACTCACACGTTAGTTTCTTTCAAATTTTCGACCTCTTAGGGTCTTCGTCGGGAGGGAGGCAAGAAGAGACTGAGGACGAGGACAGAGGATGCCTAAAGGCTGAGGAGATTAGGATAAGATAGGGGAAGGGAGAGGATGGAGAATGGGGGATAGGAGAAGGCTATGGAGATCAGTGGGCCCTGTTAAGGCCAGGCGGGTTGAATGCTTGGTGTAGCCAAATGGAAGACAATTCAAGCGTTTTTAATTCTAGCGGTGAGGCGGAGGGTGGGAGAGAGGCAAGTATTCCTATGTGAAAACAGTCATCAAATTCTAAATTATGGGAAAAGGCGTGGGTAGGGACAGGAAGCGAAGCAGATTGGGAAGTGGGTTTGCAAGAAGCTCGATGGTTGTTAATCCGTAGGTTGAGTGAGGTGGTGGTTAAACCAATGTAGAAGGCGGGGCAGGAATTACATAAAAGGATATAAATTACGTTACTGGTTGTACAGGTGGGGGAGAATCCTTCCTATC
This sequence comes from Ischnura elegans, assembly GCF_921293095.1. NCBI lineage: Eukaryota > Metazoa > Arthropoda > Insecta > Odonata > Coenagrionidae > Ischnura > Ischnura elegans. Next base: position 15,580,778 of record NW_025791657.1, read on the forward strand.
ATCCTACCCACTTCAACCGTCACTTTGGCTTCGCTATATAGATGATATCTTCCTTCTCTGGCCTCATGGAAAAGACTCACTGAGCTCTTTCATTTCAGCACTCAATGAATTCTCCGAACTATCTTTTACCTCTAACCATTCCCCTTCCCGAATAACATTTCTCGATGTTACCATTTCCCTAGAAAATAAAAGTTTCATCACTTCAGTCCACATTAAACCTACTAACAAACAACAATATCTTCACTTCAACAGCTGTCACCCCTCACACACTAAACAATCCCTTCCTTACTCTCTCTCAGTAAGAGGCCACAGAATTTGCAATAATCCCGAATCCTTGGACATTTTTCTTAATAATCTTCACCACTCCCTTCTTCGTAGAGGATATCCTGAGAACCTTCTGCGTAAGAAAATCCTACACAATACTTACAAACCCAAAATTCATACCAAGAAACAAACCACACATCTCTCCCTTTCCACCACATACTTCCCGGGCGTGCAGGCTTTGAACAGAATCATCAAAAGCCTTTTTCCGATTCTTTCTAACAATGTCACTACTGGAAAAATCTTCTCTAGCTGTCCATCCTTATCCTTCCGTCGGCCGCCAAATCTATCTTCCATTCTCAAAACGACTAAACCACTCTCAAGGTTCACCACCCGTACTAGCTCTTTACCTATCCCTTGCCAACGACCCCCGGTGCAAAACGTGTGCTATCCTCATTACCCCAGCCACTTCCTAACAAATTTCTCACTTTTCCGCTTCCTTCCACTCCATCCCCCACCTGTAC